>NC_091360.1:5035438-5060438 GCF_038502225.1 Cherax quadricarinatus | reverse complement strand
AATTAGCATTATCATAGAAAGGCGTTTATTCTCAACTTAAAAGTAGTAATATTCTGCTCCAGGGACTAGAAGGAAGCATATAGTGACACATGTTACCTCTAGAGTGCAAATAGACACATGGAGTAGAATCCGATCCCTTTACGGCAACTTTTTGCCTACACAGTGGGCTATATCAGGTTACGACAGACCCTCAAGCGTAGTAATATACTGCTTCAGCGACTAAGAAGTAACACATATATATTGAAAATTATTTAAAATACCTACAAGTTAATGGGTAAGACACACGTGTCTTACTCATCGTTAAAACGTTTCGCCTACACGGTAGTGCTGCCTCTGTATTTGACTGAAGCTTCCTGTATAAGCGAAACGTTTCAACAATAGAGATACCCAGCTGTTGCATGTGTCTTACTCATTAGGAAACACGTATAATGAGGCAATCCCTCTCTGCTTCTCTTCCAGGTTTTTCTAAGCTTCTCGGTTTGATTTTTCCTTCTTAAAACCTTAAATAATTTCTATTGACTTTTACAGCTTTTAGAACCTGACTCGAGATTAAAAGCTGAATAAATAATAATTATATTCACGAAAAAATAGCTAAAACCGTGTTTTGTTTTGTTTTGTCAGGGAAAGTATATAATAAATGTCATGCGTTATTGAATGTACTATGTCGCGCGTGATTGGCTGTGAGGTTCACTATCTGTCATGTGATTGGACAATATTATTATTGACTGTATTGTGTGATGCGTGACTGAACGTCAAGTTCGCTGTTATATGAGCGAAGGTATGTGTAGTAGGGAGAGCAGGTGACGAGGAACGTTGGGGAGAACACGAGCCAGGGGTCGTTCTGATGAGTGCATGAGTCAGGGGGGTCATTCTAATGAGTACGAGAGACGTGGGTCATTCTGATGAGTACATGAGCCAGGGGTCGTTCTGATGAGTACATGAGCCAGGGGTCATACTAATGAGAACGCGAGCCAGGGTTCGTTCTGATGAGTACGTGAGCCAGGGGGTCAGGCTGAGGGGCATTGAGCAAGGGTTGATGCTTCGGAGTTTATAAGACAGGGGTCGTTCTATCAAGAACCTGCCCTAGTTCTGCTTTATGGTGTCTGTTATATAAATGACAGCTGATTCAAATTATCTTCCTCTCGTCTCCCGGAGCAACCGTACATCCTGTCACCAATCCACGAGTCGTGAAGCTGTGCTACGATACAAAACACAGACGTTGTTTATAATTTACATTATAACGCTGAAGTGGCTAGTTAACTGGGCACTCCTTATCCATCCTGTGAGCTGTAGCGTGTGACTTAAATAGTAATTCGTAGTTTAAGTGGTAGTGCGTTGGGCTCACAAATGAGGAAAATGAGCTTGATTCCGTCACGAGTGATAATTTTGGGAATATTTCCATACACCTGTTGCCCCTGTTCACCTAGCAGTAAGTAGGTACCTGTTAGTAAACTGTTGTGGGTAGTATGCCTTAGATAGCTCTGGGCTTTGAAATGAGCTGAGAGAGAATAACTCTCAGCTTATTGAGCTAAAAGACGATGATACTCTTAGCTTATTAAGTAAGCTGAGAGTGGATAACACTCCTAGCTTATTAAGTGAGCTGAGATAAGATAACAGCTCTTAGCTTATTAAGTGAGCAAAGATAGGATAACAGCACATAGCTTAAAAGGTGAGCCGAGGCAGTAAAATAGCTTTCAGCTTGTATAATGAGCTAAGATACGATAACAGCTCTTAGCTTATAAAGTGAGCTGACGTAGGATAACAACTTTTAGCCAGTAAATTCAATTGTGTAAAATCCCATAAGGATTCATCTAAGTGTTACCTCTCTCTCTCTCTCTCTCTCTCTCTCTCTCTCTCTCTCTCTCTCTCTCTCTCTCTCTCTCTCTCTCTCTCTCTCTCTCTCTCTCTCTCTCCCTCTCTCTCTCTCTTCCAGCCATCAGCCCGAGTATTGATCCAGCTGATTTAAAGCTCATCTTCCCGACAGAGATAAGCTTCTTGATGTATCAAATGTCCGTTTTACGCGTTTGATCAGAGAGAGAGAGAGAGAGAGAGAGAGAGAGAGAGAGAGAGAGAGAGAGAGAGAGCTATCTTTAATCTTTCCCTATCCGAAGATATCATCTTTGTGTCATTCCCTCTTTCCCTCTCGTAATCTCTCGCCCTTAGCTTTGTTATTTTTTTGTATTTATTCATCTCTCTCCCTCCATACATTCTTCCCATCATCTCTTACTTACCTTCCCTTCCTGTTTTCCTTCTTTCTTTCTTTCTTTCATCATTCTTGTTTCTCTCTTCAAATAGTTACGATTATCATTATTCAATTTTCTCTCGTCTTCTTCTTCTTCTTCTTCTTCTTCTTCTTCTTATTATTATTATTATTATTATTATTATTATTATTATTATTATTATTATTATTACATTCATATGGAAGCGCTAAACCCGTAGGGATCCTATACAGCCTAGGGCGTGGGATTAATCCGTTTTGAGGGGGCTCCAGTTCCTCGGATCAAAAGCTCTCCCCCAATCATCGTGCAGATTTCGACGTTTCAAGACGAGTCCCGGACTTTTTTTTTTTTTTCAGAAAAATTTTGTGGATAAAAATGTGGCTTTTCTGTATAGGTGATTTTTTTCCCCTGTTTTTAGAAAATATTAAATAAAAATAAAAATAATATGAAAATAAAATAAAAATATAAGTAAAAATATAAATAAAATAAAAATATAAATAAAAATAAAATAAAAGTATAAATAAAAATATAAATATAAAAAAAAATATAAATAAAAATAAAATGAAAATATAAATAAAAATATAAATAAAATAAAAATATAAATAAAAATAAAATAAAAGTATAAATAAAAATAAAATAAAAGTATAAATAAAAATATAAATATAAAAAAAATATAAATAAAAATAAAAAATATAAATAAAAACAAAAGAAAAATAAATATTGCAAATTAAATGGAGTTATTATTCTGCTTTTTTTTACCCATCTTATTTATTCTCTTCTTTATTTTCCTTTCCACTTTGTACTTCTCATGTTCAGTGTGTTCCATTTGCTTATTATACTTCTCAGATTCTCCTCTTCCTTCTCTTTCTCTTCCTCTTTATCTATATCCTTATCCTGATTTTTCTTCTCTTCTCTTTATCCTCATTCTCATCCTCCTTTCTCCTTCTCTTCTTTTTATGCCTCCTAATCATGCTGTTCCTTCTCTTTATCTACATCTTCCTCCTCCTCATCCTCCTCCTCTTCCTCCTCTTTCTCCTCTTCTCTTCACTTGTTCCGTTTTTGCATTCTAGACGTTCTTCTCATTTTATTCCTCCTCTATTCCTTATCCACCATCTCTCCCTCCTTTCTTCATCTTTTTTCCACATTCTCATCGTCCTCCTGCTCCTCCTCCTCATTTCCCCTTCTTCCTGTCTTCCCACAACACCTGATCGACAACCAATTATCGCTTTCTTTGCTATTCATCACTCCTCCTCTTTCCCCTTTCACATAATTTACATCTTCATCCATTATCTATTTATCCTTATTCCATTGTTTGTCTCTTCTCTTCCTCCCTTTTTTCCCTTTGCTTTATCATCTCTTTTTCACCTCGAAATATTGTCTCCCACGATTTCATTATCTCCTGCTTTATCTCTATTGTTTTCCTCTCATCGTTGTTCTTCGGGTCTTCTCCATATTTGCTTACTTATCTGTTTTCATTTTTGTTGTTGGTCTCCCTTCTATCACTCTTTCTCTGTGTTTTTCTTCACTCTAAATTATTTAAATTATACTCATCAAAATGCTAATGCATGCAAATTATATGTTTTAATGATTTTTTTTAGATTATTTGTTATTATACCAAATTATAGCGATGGAGTTGAATATTATCCTTGTTCTAGCGTCTATCATCACCAACACGACAATCACCACCACTACTATCATCACCACCATCACCATCACAACTACCATCACCACCACTACTACCATCACCACCACTACTACCATCACCACCACTACTACCATCACCACCACTACTACCATCACCACCACTACTACCATCACCACCACTACCATCACGACCACCACTACAATCACCACCACCACTACCATCACCACCACCACTACCATCACCACCACCACTACCATCACCACAACCACTACCATCACCACCACCACTACCATCACCACCACCACTACCATCACCACCACCACTACCATCACCACCACCACTACCATCACCACCACTACTAACATCACCACCACCATCACCACCACCACTACCATCACCACCACCACTAACATCACCACCACCACTACCATCACCACCACTACTACCGTCACCACCACTACTACCATCACTACCATCACCACTACCACTACCATCACCACCACCACTACCATTACCACCACCACTACCATCACTACCACCACTACCATCACCACCACCACTACCATCACCACCACCACTACCATCACCACCACCACTACCAGCACCACCACCACTACCATCACTATCACGACTACCATCACCACCACCACTACCATCACCACAACCACTACCATCACCACCACCACTACCATCACCACCACTACTAACATCACCACCACCATCACCACCACCACTACCATCACCACCACCACTAACATCACCACCACCACTACCATCACCACCACTACTACCGTCACCACCACTACCACCATCACTACCATCACCACTACCACTACCATCACCACCACCACTACCATCACTACCACCACTACCATCACCACCACCACTACCATCACCACCACCACTACCATCACTACCACCACTACCATCACCACCACCACGACCATCACTACCACCACTACCATCACCACCACCACTACCATCACCACCACCACCACTACCATCACCACCATCACCACTACCATCACCACAACCACTACCATCACCACCACCACTACCATCACCATCACCACTACCATCACCACCACTACTACCATCACCACCACCACTACCATCACCACCACCACTACCATCACCACCACCACCACTACCATCGCCACCACCACTACCATCACCACCACCACTACCATCACCACCACCACCACTACCATCACCACCACCACCACTACCATCACCACCACCACTACCATCACCACCACCACTACCATCACCATCACCACCACCATCACCACCACCACTACCATCACCACCACCACTACCATCACCACCACCACCACTACCATCGCCACCACCACTACCATCACCACCACCACTACCATCACCACCACCACTACCATCACCACCACCACTACCATCACCATCACCACTACCATCACCACCACCACTACCATCACCACCACCACTACCATCACCACCACCACTACCATCACCACCACCACCACTACCATCACCATCACCACTACCATCACCACCACCACTACCATCACCACCACCACTACCATCACCACCACCACTACCATCACCACCACCACTACCATCACCACCACCACTACCATCACCACCACCACCACTACCATCACCATCACCACTACCATCACCACCACCACTACCATCACCACCACCACCACTACCATCACCACCACCACCACTACCATCACCACCACCACTACCATCACCACCACCACTACCATCACCATCACCACTACCATCACCACCACCACTACCATCACCACCACCACTACCATCACCACCACCACCACTACCATCGCCACCACCACTACCATCACCACCACCACTACCATCACCACCACCACTACCATCACCACCACCACTACCATCACCACCACCACTACCATCACCACCACCACCACTACCATCACCATCACCACTACCATCACCACCACCACTACCATCACCACCACCACCACTACCATCACCACCACCACCACTACCATCACCACCACCACTACCATCACCACCACCACTACCATCACCATCACCACTACCATCACCACCACCACTACCATCACCACCACCACTACCATCACCACCACCACCACTACCATCGCCACCACCACTACCATCACCACCACCACTACCATCACCACCACCACTACCATCACCACCACCACTACCATCACCACCACCACTACCATCACCACCACCACTACCATCACAACCACCACTACCATCACCACCACCACCACTACCATCACCATCACCACTACCATCACCACCACCACTACCATCACCACCACCACTACCATCACCACCACCACCACTACCATCACCATCACCACTACCAACACCACCACCACTACCATCACCACCACCACTACTATCACCACCACCACTACCATCACCACCACCACTACCATCACCACCACCACTACCATCACCACCACCACTACCATCACCACCACCACCACTACCATCACCACCACCACTACCGTCACCACCACCACTACCAACACCACCACCACTACCATCACCACCACCACTACCATCACCACCACCACTACCATCACCACCACCACTACCATCACCACCACCACTACCATCACCACCACCACCACTACCATCGCCACCACCACTACCATCACCACCACCACTACCATCACCACCACCACCACTACCATCACCACCACCACTACCATCACCACCACCACTACCATCACCATCACCACTACCATCACCACCACCACTACCATCACCACCACCACTACCATCACCACCACCACTACCATCACCACCACTACCACTACCATCGCCACCACCACTACCATCACCACCACCACTACCATCACCACCACCACTACCATCACCACCACCACTACCATCACCATCACCACTACCATCACCACCACCATTACCATCACCACCACCACTACCATCACCACCACCACTACCATCACCACCACCACTACCATCACCACCACCACTACCATCACCACCACCACTACCATCACCACCACCACTACCATCACCACCACCACTACCATCACCACAACCACTACCACCACCACCACCACTACTATCACCACCACCACTACCATCACCACCACCACTACCATCACCACCACCACTACCATCACCACCACCACTACCATCACCACCACCACTACCATCACCACCGCCACTACCATCACCACCACCACTACCATCACCATCACCACTACCATCACCACCACCATTACCATCACCACCACCACTACCATCACCACCACCACTACCATCACCACCACCACTACCATCACCACCACCACTACCATCACCACCACCACTACCATCACCACCACCACCACTACCATCGCCACCACCACTACCATCACCACCACCACTACCATCACCACCACCACTACCATCACCACCACCACTAACATCACCACCACCACTACCATCACCACCACCACTACCATCACCACCACCACCACTACCATCACCATCACCACTACCAACACCACCACCACTACCATCACCACCACCACTACTATCACCACCACCACTACCATCACCACCACCACTACCATCACCACCACCACTACCATCACCACCACCACTACCATCACCACCACCACCACTACCATCACCACCACCACTACCGTCACCACCACCACTACCAACACCACCACCACTACCATCACCACCACCACTACCATCACCACCACCACTACCATCACCACCACCACTACCATCACCACCACCACCACTACCACCACCACCACTACCACCACCACCACTACCATCACCACCACCACTACCATCACCACCACCACTACCATCACCACCACCACTACCATCACCACCACCACTACCATCACCACCACCACTACCATCACCACCACCACCACTACCATCACCACCACCACCACTACCATCACCACCACCATTACCACCACCACCACCACTACCATCACCATCACCATCACCACTACCATCACCACCACCACTACCATCACCACCACCACTACCATCACCACCACTACCACTACCATCACCACCACCACCACTACCATCACCACCACCATTACCACCACCACCACCACTTCCATCACCATCACCACTACCATCACCACCACCACTACCATCACCACCACCACTACCATCACCACCACCACTACCATCACCAACACCACTACCATCACCACCACCACCACTACCATCACCACCACCACCACAACCATCACCACCACTAAGAAGAGGCATGACAAAGCTCAGGAAGCAGAGAGAGAGAGGATCCAGTAGCGATCAGTGAAGAGGCGGGGCCAGGAGCTGAGTCTCGACCCCTGCAGCCACAATTAGGTGAGTACAATTAGGTGAGTACACACACACACACACACACACACACACAGTTCAGGACCCTGTACACCGTGTACGTTAGGCCCATATGCGGCACCAGTTTGGAACCCGCACCTAGCCAAGCATGTAAAGAAACTAGAAAAGTGCAAAGGTTTGCAACAAGACTAGTCCCAGAGTTAAGAGGTATGTCCTATGAGTAGAGGTTAAGGGAAATCAACCTTACGACACTGGAGGACAGGAGAGATAGGGGGGACATGATAACGACTTACAAAATACTGAGAGGAATTGACAAGGTGGACAAAGACAGGATGTTCCAGAGACTGGACACAGCAACAAGGGGGCACAGTTGGAAGCTGAAGACACAGATGAATCAAAGGGATGTTAGGAAGTATTTCTTCAGCCACAGAGTAGTCAGGAAGTGGAATAGTTTGGGAAGCGATGTAGTGGAGGCAGGATCCATACATAGCTTTAAGCAGAGGTACGATAAAGCTCATGGTTCAGGGAGAGTGACCTAGTAGCGACCAGTGAAGAGGCGGGGCCAGGAGCTTGGACTCGACCCCTGCAACCTCAACTAGGTGAGTACAACTAGGTGAGTACACACACACACACACACACACACACACACACACACACACACACACACACACACACACACACACACACACACGCACACACACACACACACACATACACACATACACACACACACACACACACACACACACACACACAGAAGGACCTCTTAAACACGATCTCCAGACAACAAGCTGATCTCTAGAGCACATGATATTAGATGCAGTTTATCAAGTGAAAGCTGCAGGATATCAGGAGGGAAGAGAGAGAGAGAGAGAGAGAGAGAGAGAGAGAGAGAGAGAGAGAGAGAGAGAGAGAGAGAGAGGGAAACAGGTGGGCGAGGAGAAGTGGCACTGTTAATCAGAGACCAATGGAGTTTTGAGAGATGAGAGGGATGACCACAAATGAGTCAAATTACTCAAGACTGGTGGACAAAAGATAATAATAGCACTGATTGGTTAGTTAATTAAGCTTAAAACCGATGGACACACGAGGGCTATTAAGGCCGCATGTCACCTCATCCGCAGTCAAGAATATTTAAACACCCACATATGGACGTATTGGGATTAAATTAAACTCAAAGTGATTGGCTATAGAGAGATATATACTCACTGCACGAGTACAAGCATTGTTCCTCTCGGTGTACACTTAACAAGAGAACTATTATCATTATAATCTATACAGAGGGATTTAAAACCCACCACTATAACAGAACGCCAAGACAATAATACAAAGACAACAACAAAGTGATTGTTGATAGCACAGTGGAAGCGGCAAGAGGAGGTTATTGTTTTTATTTAATACACCGACCTTCTTCCACCGAGTTTAGGTGACCCGTAAAAGAGGAAACAATTCCATTCCCCAGCCAGAGCGCTGATCCCACAGTTCAGATGACTTTCTGAACTGCAACATCCCCATCCCTCCTTTAAAGTACAGGCACAGTACGTCCCACTTTTGGATATGGCCAAAAGAAAGTACCTGTTACAAATTTTTACCGGTTAGAAAGAGACCGGGAGAAAGGAACCCGCACTGGGATTCAGAAACAAGGAAGTTTTTAGACGATAGTGGCGTTAATGGAATAATCTGTATATCAGCATGTCAAGGACCAACCAAAGAGGAGACAATGATCCAGCACGACTAGATTTAGTATTCACCCTAAGTGCATCTGATGTAGGAGAAACAGAATACAATAGGAGTCTGTGTGCTGATCAACAATGAAGAGAGAAGGTTCGAAATATTGCTTCTAGTCAATCACCCAGACACGTTAGGAAACACTGGGACATATTGTTTGCTTACGTGTTTTTCTAAACCAACTTGTCGGTATTTAGTACCAAGGTTTATACCAACCATTCAGGTTAAATAAATTCTTCCTGGTTCATCATCCCGGTGTCAAAATCATCCTGGCTCATCATCCCGGTGTCAAAATCATCATGGCTCATCATCCCGGTGTCAAAATCATCCAGGCCCATCATCTCGGTACCAACCACTCCTGCACGCTATCACTGTCACATTGTAAAGCAGCTTTTCCAAACTTTAATAAAACGGCATCACGCCTGGTTTGATCCACAGGAACTGGTGTAAAAGCCTGAGAATACCACACTCGCCCCGCCCCTCAAGGCTATGATATGCAAGAGGGATTTATCTACGCTTGAGTGGACAGAGTTTGGGACAGCTAGAAATGTGGAAAAGAGAGAGAGAGAGAGAGGACGAGGCATTCACGTGTTTTGTCCTGAAAAACATAACACGTGAAAGTAATTTTTCACGAGAATAGTAGTGATGGTGTGTATTATTGGTGTTACGGTTCATTATGGTGGTGCTAAGAGGTCTTTAACCCATATATTCTCGACAAACGTCACCATTTAAGAAGATAAGAAAAAAGGAACAATGCAGCAGGCCTACTGGCCCATACGAGGCAGGTTCAAGTCTCCTACCGGCTTAATCTAATATCCTAACCTAGTTAGGTTAGGTCACATTCACTTAAGGAATCTGACCTAGTAGCACAAACTAAAACAAAGTCACTCAGAACAAGCTCTTTACAGGGCAACATTTCACTCTGTGTAGAGCTTTACCAAGTCATTACTTGCTGAAACTCTACACAGAGTAAATAGTGTATCTATTCCTCATTATTATCGGCAGTACGCCTTTGACATTCAAAAACTGAGCGCTGATCTGGATGTCCACAATCATTAACCTCGTTACCGGCTCACGCTTTTCTCGTTGGCTGCCGTTGTCAGAAATCTTGATCAATTCAATCATCTTTGCAATCTGATCTCCACAGACATTCCTGGCTATTGCGAAAGTTGCCGATTGAATAAGTTCCAAACCTATATTGTGTGGCATCGTCAGTTGCAATTTTCCAGATGACTTCAAATAATATTTTTCTAA
The DNA here is from genome assembly GCF_038502225.1 of Cherax quadricarinatus. NCBI lineage: Eukaryota > Metazoa > Arthropoda > Malacostraca > Decapoda > Parastacidae > Cherax > Cherax quadricarinatus. The sequence goes on along the minus strand of NC_091360.1, from coordinate 5,049,257 downwards.
ATAGTTTCTGAGCAACAGTGCGAGTTGGACCTGACCAGCTTGGGCCAGTAAGGCCGCTGCAGTGCTCCTTCCATCCTGAGCGGATGTGACCTGGGGTTGCCTGGGACAGTAGGCCTGAGACATTGCTCCTGTGTTGAGTGGATGTGACTTTGGCTTGCCTACCAAGGGCCAGTAGGCCTGCTGCAGTTCTCCTGATGAAAATTAAGACACATGTGCAACATCTAGGTAACTTTTCTGTAGACGTTTCGCCATCCAGTGGCTATGTGTCTTACTTATCAACTTGTCGGTATTGTATACCATTTTGATATTCGCTCTGTCAGACACTGCAACACAATGGCATCTTGGAACAGAAGAAAACACCTTGGACATCTTTTTAAAGAGAGAAGTGTTGAATCTGAGAGGGACGTGACCTCTCAGTGACTACATTCTTTCTTCTGCCACTCTACATCTCTCCTGCCGACAGTAAATAAGTCTCCACACTGTCATTGTTCTCCACATTGTTTCAGACTGTGAAACAGAATTCCTCGCCAGGCTGAGGGGCTAACAACCTCAAATCTACATCTTCAAGGGTGATGGACTGATTACATCGTCTTCACATCTCTACTGCTCCTGCATACATTCTTTACTCGAGTGAAGAAGCCTACTGTGTAGGCGATACGTTTCGGAATAACGATGCCTAAATGTTGCCTATGTGTCTTATTTACCAACTTGTCGGTATTGTATACAATTATGATATACTTCATTTGTGTTTGTTTTTCCATCTTGTCGGTATTCTGTACCAGTTACCTCCACTTCTGCAGCTGTCTCCAGGATTTATTCTTTGTTTTCGCCAGGAAACTTCTTGATAGCTATCCCACGTAAGAACATAATAATCGAGGGACACTGCAGAAGATCCACTCATATACTTATCCAATCTCTTTCAAAAGCTACTCTACTCGGAAGACTGTCACATGCAGCTTTCTCCACCTGACTCAGCATTCCCATCCTATGTTTCAGACTATGGAACAATACTCTTCCCCAGACTGAGGGACTGACCACCTCAAAACTTCAAGGGAGATGGACTGATTACATCGTCTTCAAGTATCTTCTGCTTCTATCAACTTTTCTGTACTCGACTGAAGAAGCCTACTGTGTAGGCGAAACGTTTCGAAATAAAGATACCTAACTGTTGCATATGCGTCTTAGCTAACAACCTGTCGGTATTTTGTACCATTTTAATGTTCACTCTGTCAGACACTGCAACACAAGGGTATCTTGGTACAGACCTGAAATCAACTTCTACTAGTGAGAATGGCTGGATTTGAGAGGGACCTGACCTTCCAACGACAACATTCTTACCTCTACTAGTGGCCTACATCTCACCTCCTGGTGTTATATAAGGCTCCATCCTGTCTCTTCAACTCCATATTGTTTCAGACTATGGAACAATACTCTTCTCCAGACTGAGGGACTGACCACCTCAAAACTTCAAGGGTGATGGACTGATTACATCGTCTTCAAGTATCTTCTGCTTCTCTCAACTTTTCTGTACTCGACTGAAGAAGCCTACTGTGTAGGCGAAACGTTTCGAAATAAAGATACCTAACTGTTGCATATGCGTCTTACCTAACATTCCCATCCTATATATAGTCACGTATGTTTCACCCAGGTAGATCTGTTTGTGACTTGATAAAGCCCACTGCATGGGCGAAACGTTGTCAATAAAGGATCACATTATACTGCTTAAGTGTTTATATTTCTATTGCGTCTGTATTTTATACCATTTATTTCCATCTTTGTTTTCGACTGATAATACCAGTGATTAGCGAAACATCTCCATCAACTGATAATCACGTGTTACACATGTGTTTTAGTCTCCAGTCTTTGAATTTGATGGACCATAAAGTCTTTTATAATTCACATTCGCCTCCTAATTTCTGAAACTCATTAGCTTATCGACGAAGTGTGGATGAACAGTGTTTATATAGATTTAGAAAGGCACGTAAGCAAACACTATGACATATTTACTAGAAAACGTTTCGGTCCTGGGACCTTGATCACTTCTAACATACAGAGGTAGAAAGACATTATATACAGGCGGAGAGTGAGGTGTGAGTGACACATGGTGACCTGAAGAATGTAATAAATACCTATATGGCATTGTAGGTATTTATTACCAAGGTTTATACCAATGGAGAGCGAAACGTTGCCACAATATAATGACACATTAGTTGCACTTGTGTCCTTTTACCTAACATTTTTTTTTAGGTGCTTCAAGTTTAGGCAATCTTTAATTCACTAAAAAAAATTGCAGTTGAGTTGATCTAGAAAAATCCCTTAAATCTGCGTAGCCTTGTTTTAAAATCTCTGATTTACACCATAAATTCGATTTCATAATCTGAGGAAAGACCTTCACCCTTGAACAGTATAATAAAATTTTTTTCATCTAAAAATGATCATAAGGATAACTTTTAAAGGGGTGGACCGGTAAGCTAGCGGAAAGGCTCGGTCAAATTACCATAAGCACCAGCGGCGGGTCATCATATAACTAAAACCCTCGTCATGAAACACTTGTCTTGTTTCCTGACAAATCTTACATAACCTAACCTCACCTCTTATAATTCAGGAATGGCAATGCATATTTAGTGGGGAATAGTACTGGTATTGGCATGTAATTTTTGAATGCTCGCACAAGAATCATCTTATCTTAAGGTAAACTACTATTTAGTGATCGTTTGTTTTCTTCAATGGGGTTTTAAACCAAGTTTCTGAAGCTTGGTGCGTAACCTGCGACTGGTCATCATCTGGGTAAAGTTTCAGTGCCAGGAAAAACTGAGATTTGTCGTGGTTGAGGTATTATGTGTCTCTTGACGACTGAACCACCACTACCAAGTATATCTAGGCCATAATGCGTGGATACGTGAAATAGTCTTCCGAGAAGGGTAATCGAGGTTAGGATCCTGGGTAGCTTTAAAAAGATTAAACAAACATTTGAATGGGAGTGGCTGGGTTTGATTGGTGTCGCTGATACGGGAGTTAATGCTTGGGTAGCTCTGGGAAATTGTGGTTTTTTGATAAGGACCTGCCTTGTATGGGTCAGTAGGCCTGCTGCATGTTTGTCTATTCATAAGTTCTTTTAATAAACACACTTTGGAAAAACATGAGAGTAAAGTGTGTAGCCTCGGACAGGGCAGCATGTACAACAAAACATAAGAGATACCTCATGATCCTTTACTAACCTACTGAACTCCTCTCGTGATTATATTAAAGACCCATCTCGAATCTGTTGAAGATCCCTCGCCACCCTATTTACCATCCCTCGTGTTCCTGATCTGGATCAAGATTCGAAATTGGAGCCTCCTTTTGTAGTTATTATTTACGTGACCCCAAGAGAAGAAAACATGTTTACCCAATTCAAACCTACATCGTCAGTGCAGCCAGGAGAAACATTATGGAATGAGGTGAATATGATAATGGTATACAATACCGACAAGTCTTCAAGGGTGATGGGCTGATTACATCCTCTTTACATTTCTACTTCTGCTGCCTTCACTGTACTCAACTGAAGAAGCCTACTGTGTAGGCGAAACTTTTCGGAATAAAGATATCTAACTGTTGCACATGTGTCTTTCTTAGCATCATTATGGAATGACGAAGATACCTTAAAAGTTACAGCAATTCATTGAGCTTAAATGGAAAGAAAAGATAAGTTGCTTGTTCATCGCAACATGGTGTAATTTTTATCCTAGCAGTGATGACAGTTAATCTAGCAGTACTTACATTGCCCTGAATACCCTAGTGTCTTGGATTAAATTATTGACTGTATGAGCTATCAGGTATTTTCTTTTTGGACACTAATAGTTTAATGGAAAGTTTTGTCATATATGAAAGAGAGAGTATATTATTTTGTAGAAAGCAATTCAGAACTTATTAGGTAAAAGGACACAGATGCAACTAATGTGACATTCTGTTGTTGCAATGTTTCCCGAAACGTTACAACTTTTTGTCGGTAATTTTGCCATTATTACTAATTCAGAACTTACGTTACTAACACAAACTACATTTTAAGATCAGGAACAAATTACTAGTGTTTAAATCCTTTACACAGGGAGAAACAATGTACTAGTTTTGAAAGGTAATATACTAGAGTCATTATCCGTTCTAACAGCTCATATTTGCTATTTTTTATCACGTTACTAAAACAAGCTATTAAATCGGCCAAAATCACACCTGTGATTTTGTAGGAGAGAAACAATAACGATACTGATAAAGATATTACAATGATATTCTTAGTGCAAATTAAATTTTTGAGTGTGACACAGAGGGGACTGCAAGACTCTGCTTGAAATTCATGGAATAATTTGGACTTGAAAAGGTTCTTGGAAAAGTGTAGGGATGTTCTCTGCATCTGCATTCCTCTGTTTCACTGACTTTCCTCATTCACACACACCCACCAATTCAAACACATTTTCTTCTTCTTTGTCTTCTTTTGTCATGTTCCAAACACACACAAACACACACACACACACACACACACACACACACACACTCACACACACACACACACACACACACACACACACACACACACACACACACACACACACACACACACACACACACACACACAGTGAGCTAGATACCTCAAAGGCAATGGGGTCGGATAACATCTCTCCTGGGTCCTGAGAGAGGGAGCAGAGGCGCTATGTGTACCCTAACAACAATATTCAATATATCTATCAAAACAGGGAGATTGCTTCAGGCATGGAAGACAGCAAATGTAGTCCCAATCTTTAAAAAAGGAGACAGACATGAAGCATTAAACTACAGACCAGTGTCACTGACATGTATAATATGCAAAGTCATGGAGAAGATTATCAGGAGAAGAGTGGTGGAACACCTAGAAAGGAATGATCTCATCAACAGTAGCCAATATGGTTTCAGGGACGGGAAATCCTGTGTCACAAACCTACTGGAGTTCTACGACATGGTGACAGCAGTAAGACAAGAGAGAGAGAGGGGTGGGTGGATTGCATTTTCTTTGACTGGACTGCAAGAAGGCGTTTGGCACAGTTCCACACAAGAGATTAGTGCAAAAACTGGAGGACCAGGCAGGGATAGCAGGGAAGGCACTACAATGGATCAGGGAATACTTGTCAGGAAGACAGCAGCGAGTCATGGAACGTGGAGAGGTGTCAGAGTGGGCGCCTGTGACCAGCGGGGTCCCACAGGGGTCAGTCCTAGGACCAGTGCTGTTTCTGGTATTTGTGAACGGCATGACGGAAGGAATAGACTCCGAGGTGTCCCTGTTTGCAGATGACGTGAAGTTGATGAGAATTCACTCGATCGAAGACCAGGCAGAACTACAAAGGGATCTGGACAGGCTGCAGACCTAGTCCAGCAATTGGCTCCTGAAGTTCAACCACACCAAGTGCAAAGTCATGAAGCTTTGGGAAGGGCAAAGAAGACCGCAGACGGAGTGCAGTCAAGGGAGCCAGAGACTACAAACCTCACTCAAGGAAAAAGATCTTGGGTGAGTATAACACCAGGCACATCTCCTGAAGCGCACATCAACCAAATAACTGCTGCAGCATATGGGCGCCTTGCAAACCTCAGAACAGCATTCCGACATCTTAATAAGGAATCGTTCAAGACCCTGTACACCGTGTACGTTAGGCCCATATTGGAGTATGCGGCACCAGTTTGGAACCCACACCTAGACAAGCACATAAAGAAACTAGAGAAAGTGCAAAGGTTTGCAACAAGACTAGTCCCGGAACTGAGGGGTATGTCCTACGAGGAGAGGTTAAGGGAAATCGACCTGACGACACTGGAGGACAGGAGAGTTAGGGGGGACATGATAACGACATACAAAATACTGAGAGGAAGTGACAAAGTGACCAAGAGATGGGACACAGCAACAAGGGGACACAGTTGGAAGATGAAGACACAGATGAGTCACAGGGATGTTAGGAAGTATTTCTTCAGCCACAGAGTAGTCAGTAAGTGGAATAGTTTGGGAAGCGATGTAGTGGAGGCAGGATCCATACATAGCTTTAAGCAAAGGTATGATGAAGCTCACGGTTCAGGGAGAGTGACCTAGTAGCAACCTGTGAAAAGGCGGGGGCAGGAGCTCGGACTCCACCCCTGCATCCTCAATTAGGTGAGTACACACACACACACACACACACACTAGGTGAGTACACACACACACACACACACACACACACACACACACACACACACATATATATATATATATATATATATATATATATATATATATATATATATATATATATATATATATATATATATATATATATATATATATATATATATATATATATATATATATCGTGACGAATAGATAAAACTTGCGATTGCGATTTTGTCTTAAATAGCAACGCTCATCTTGCCGAATAGGGCAAACGAAAATTTGTGTATGCAGTAATTTCGCAAAAATTATTCTGAACCTATGGGAAAAAATATATTCCACTGTGTTTGTTTATTATTAAATTACACTGGTCAACAATTTTTGAAAAGTTGTATGCTTCTTACATGAGAGTAGTTAATTCTTGTGTATTTTCATGTCCTGAATCCAAATATCACATTGAAAAATGCTTATTGGCTACAGGTTTAAAGATACGAGACATGTAATATTCGATTATTTTATTAAACTCTAATTCGTACCTACTCTCTGCATTTTTGCTTGACGCTTATAGCGAGCTGAAGAATCATCTCTTGCCTATGTCCAGCAATAGTCTGCAAGCATTCTTGTGCCTCATTTGCCCTGGTACCATTATTCCATGGTGAAACCTTTTACCATGTTCGTCTTCAGACCTCCTCAGGCGTTAATGCTCAGGAAGCAAGCCCTTATATATGCAAACAAGTCAAGCGTACCCGACTTGTTGGATAATTGTTTGAATAAGCTTTGAGTGTGACTTGCTTAGCGTGGCAGGTAGACTTACCGTAGCGCATCTTTCTCGTGTACGCCTGAATTTGCATATACAAAGGTTTCCTCACATCTCATTTATTAAAGCCTGAGAAGAGCCTCTAGTTAGCTTAAAATATTTGTATTTTTCTCAATGTTCTTGAAAGTTGGATATTCACGCGCGCTTGTGATTCTCTGTCCATAACTGATCCTTCAACATTATTGCTACCCCATCCTTAGCTCTTTCTTAGATACTCCTGACCTAATCCTATTTATTTCTCCCCACTGAAACTCCCCTATCCCACTCAGCATTGTTTCGCTGAGAGCTAGGACATCCAACTACTTTTCATTCATAATATTGGCAATCATCTCTTTCTTATCATCTGTACTACATCCACGCACATTTAACCATCTCAGCTCCATATAGTTTTTCTTTTTATTTATAGTAACTTATACAGGAGAAGGGATTGCTAGCTCTTTGCTCCCGGTCGTTTAGTCGCCTCTTAGGACACGCGTGGCTTACGGAGGAAAGAGTCTTTTCCGCTTTCCCTTAGAGTTGAAATACCTGGAGTATACCTGGCGAGGATTTTGGGGGTCAACGCCCCCGCGGCTCTGTTTGAGATCAGGCCTCTTGGTGGATCAGAGTCTTATCAATCAGGCTGTTACTGCTGGCCACACGCAAACTGAGGTATGAACCAGAGCCCGGCTGGTCAGGTACTGACTTTAAGTGCCTGTCCAGTGTCTTCTTGAAGACAGCCAGGGGTCTATTGGTAATCCCCCTTAAGTATTCTTATGCTGGGAGGCAGCTGAACAGTCTTGGGGCCCTGACACTTATTAGGTTTTCTCTCATTGTATTCACGGCATCCCTGCTTTTCATTGGGGGTATGTTCTTGTTTCATGCACAGGGAGTTGGAAACTGGAGTGTGTATGCGCAAGGTGTGCGGAAATGGAGCCTGTATGCACAGGGAGTGGGGAATAGAGCCTGTATGCACAGGGAGTGCAGGGAGTAGGGAAATGGAGCCTGTATGCACATGGAGTGCAGGGAGTAGGGAAATGGAGCCTGTATGCACGGGGAGGTAACATCTCTAAGGCAATAGATTGTGTTTACGACCCAAGGAGCAATATTGGAGGATGTCGAGCATGTGGGGGTGGTGGTGATGATAGTGGTGGTGGTGGTGGTGTTGATAGTGGTGGTCGTGGTGGTGGTGGTCGTGGTGATTGTGGTGGTAGTTGTGATGGTGGTGGTGGTGGTGGTGGCGGTGATTGTGGTGGTAGTAATGATGGTGGTGGTAATAGTGATTGTGGTGGTGGTAGTAGTGATGGAGGGTGTGGTGATAGTAATGATGGTGGTTGTGGTGGTAGTAGTGATGGTGGTTGTGGTGGTAGTAATGATGGTGGTTGTGGTGGTAGTAGTGATGGTGGTTGTGGTGATAGTAATGATGGTGATTGTGGTGGTAGTAGTGATGGTGGTTGTGGTGATAGTAATGATGGTGGTTGTGGTGGTAGTAGTGATGGTGGTGGTGGTGGTAGTAGTGATGGTGGTTGTGGTGATAGTAATGATGGTGGTTGTGGTGGTAGTAATGATGGTGGTTGTGGTGGTAGTAGTGATGGTGGTGGTGGTGGTAGTAGTGATGGTGGTTGTGGTGATAGTAATGATGGTGGTTGTGGTGGTAGTAATGATGGTGGTTGTGGTGGTAGTAGTGATGGTGGTTGTGGTGATAGTAATGATGGTGGTTGTGGTGGTAGTAGTGATGGTGGTGGTGGTGGTGGTAGTAGTGATGGAGGGTGTGGTGATAGTAATGATGGTGGTTGTGGTGGTAGTAGTGATGGTGGTTGTGGTGGTAGTAATGATGGTGGTGGTGGTGATAGTAATGATGGTGGTTGTGGTGGTAGTAGTGATGGTGGTGGTGGTGGTAGTAGTGATGGTGGTTGTGGTGATAGTAATGATGGTGGTTGTGGTGGTAGTAGTGATGGTGGTTGTGGTGGTAGTAGTGATGGTGGTTGTGGTGGTACCACAGGTGTGTACGAGAGCTCAACAATCTACCAACAACGGGTTATTGACCTTTTCAACTACAACACAGGCAACATGCTTCACTGTTGCAGCTGCAACATTACATGCAGTCGATTCCTTTATTAATAACAACGTTTCGCCCAGGCAGATTGCTCTATCAAGTGTACAGAATACACAAGACATGAAGGTAAACAGAAACAGACAAAGGAGGGTAATTTGCATGAGAGAGCGGGTGTACACTGTGTACACCACATGTGTACACTCAACAGCACATGTGTGCACTGTGTATATCGCATGTGTACACTGTGTACACCACATGTGTACACGTGTACACATGGAATTATGTGGAGAAATGACATAAAATACCGACGCTGTGGAAACGCATAAATCAGTATAATGACAATCTGTATTGACAACATTTCGCCCACACACTGGGTATTTTCAAGTCACGTGACTTGGGCGAAATGTTGTCAGTAATTTATGCGTCAGTTTCTTAGACGTCTAGATAATCTAACCCTGAAGTATGGTATTAGCTCAAAGATTAGCTAACTTCGAGCTACACTGGTTCTATGTGTCAGTGTTTGAAGCAGAGATCAGGAGAGATGATTAACATCGTCTGCTTTTAAAGAAAACAGACAGGGACTCGAACCATGGTCCTGGTAACAGCACTGAGAGTCGTTCATTGCGACACATCTTCTATCTTTGTCTAGTTTCTTTGATAGTAGGGGCGCCATTGGTACACTAAGAGAAAACACCATAAGTGTCCGGGGCCCAAAACTGTTCAACAGCCTCCCATCAAGCATTAGGGGAATTGCCAATAAACCCCTGGCTGCCTTCAAGAGAGAGCTGGACAGATACCTAAAGTCAGTGCCGGATCAGCCGGGCTGTGGCTCGTACGTTGGACTGCGTGCGGCCAGCAGTAACAGCCTAGTTGATCAGGCCCTGATCCATCGGGAGGCCTGGTAATGGACCGGGCCGCGGGGGTGTTGATCCCCGGAATAACCTCCAGATAACCTCCAGGTATGCATCTGTCAGTTTCATGAGACTGTCCGTGTTTCTATGCTTAACATATGCATTGCTTGTGTTATGCTTTCTGCATGATTTTCTTTGACTCGTGTGGTTAGGTAAGATTTGTCAGGAAACAGGACAAGTGTTTCCTGATGTGAATTTTAGTTATATGATGACTCACCGCTGGAGTTTTAAGTCATCTGACCGAGGCCTTCCACTGGCTTAACGACCCACCCTTTTAATAAGTATGGTTATGATTGCCTCGTGTGGTGATATCCTGAGACATGATAGGACAAAGTCCCGTGAGTTGTCCTTGAGACCTGGTTGTGACAGAAGGAAAACTCTTCAAACCCATCAAGTATATATCAAGGAAAACGTTTGCCTCATCTATTGCTTTTTCTACATTCTAGCAGCTGTGTTTGACTGTAGTAAGGGCCTTTGATGGTAATGTCAGTGATGATTGCGATATATTGTTGTTACTGTTGTTTCGTCGGAACAGTGTTGGCGAGGATGGTGGGAACACTGCAAGTGTTGGTGAGGATGGTAGAAACATGGTGGGAACACTACATGTATTGACGGGGATGGTGGGAACACTACAAGTGTTGGTGAGGATGGAGGTAGCGCCACAAGTGTTGACGAGGATGCTAGAAATGCCACAGGTGGAATAATAATGGATGTAACTATTAATGTGTTTCTCTGTTTTGGATATTGGCACAATTTTAAGTGACTTTTTCCTGTAGACGTGTATGATATAAGAAAGACAGAGGAACTAGCAGAAGGAGTTCGTAAAATATTACGTTCTTCATGAAAATCTGACCTGTACACACAGTATCCTTTGAGGAGGAAACCTATCAGTACCCATCTTTTTATGAGTAACATACATGGGCATGTTATCTTACATCATGATACGTATCTTCTGGTTCTGACATCGTGGAATGACATGAAGCGGGTAAGGTCATGTTATTTATGGAATACAGTACGGACATGTTGACGAATGAGACACCTATACGTACAACCCTTGTGGTGTCTTTATTGTTGTGTGACTAGTTAACAGTCGACGACGGACCGAAATAATAATAATAATAATAATAATAATAATAATAATAATAATAATAATAATAATAATAATAATAATAATAATAATAATAATAATAATTATTATTATTATTATTATTATTATTATTATTATTATTATTATTATTATTATTATTATTATTATTATTATTATTATTATTATTATTATTTTATTTCTATAAGTACACGATACAACGTATACAGTCGTAGCTAACATCAATAACATACTATATAGAAAGATAGAAAGCCCCTGGTTATGCAGAGCATTTCCTGCAAATTAGGTTAACTTTGTCCCTAAGATGCGACCCACATAAGTCGGCTAACATCTAGGTACCTAGTTTACTGCTAGGTGAGCAGGAAAAGCAGATGTTTTATGAAAGCGGTGAGTGCACTAGCAATCAAATAATTGCCATAGGTTCCTGTCCTATGTGTTGGTTATTTGTGCATTTTTCCAGTCACGGTATTGTGCCTTTATACTCTTTATTACCGAAGAAAAATACCCACGCGTTGATTGCTAGGTTTCACGGAGACTGAATTTCAACTTTGTAAATGATTTACAGATCATTTATGTAAAAAAAAACTAAGAGAAGTTTACCCTGAGTCAACCACAGCCGCCACAAAGTTGGTCACGAGCTCTGTTGTGTTGACAAAAGTGCCGAATTTATTGATCATGTGTTTCGGTGAGGCATGGCGGACGTGAGGAAAGTGGCAAGGGAGGCTGAAGCCACAGTCATGAGATACCACCCGAACACAAGGTATGGCGGACGTGAGGAAAGTGGCAAGGGAAGCTGAAGCCGGAGTTGAGAGATGCAATCCGGACACAATGATGACGAATTTACACCACAGAGAAAAAGAAATTACTTATGATATCACTCTTACTATTTTCATGTGGAAGTGCTAAACTCGTAAGGCTCATACAGTAGTAGGGGAAATGGGAGAGATGGGCTTGATCCGAGGACAGAGAGGGGTACCTTCAGTTCCATCTGTCAGCAGTGGTCAACAACCATCTTGCAGAGAGCGACTTCACTGGTTGACTGGTTAATAGGGGTTTGAAGTCTATCGACTACACGAGTGTCATTAAGACTGCATGTAACCTTTACACCACCTGGGGTGAGAGTAAACTCTCCGTATATTTACGAAACGGGTAAGTTAATGGAGACTTTCACTGTTTTTTGATATAGCCAGAGCTTGGGATATATACCTATGTTTGGGATATATAGCCTATGATTGGGATATATATCCTATGCCTGGGATATATAGCCTATGCTTCGGTTAGACAGCCTGTGCTTCGGATATACAGCCAATGATTTGGATATATAGCCTATGATTGGGAAATATAACCTATGCTTTGGATATATAGCCTATGATTGGGATATATAGTCTATGATTGGGATATATTGCCTATAACGGGGATATATAGCCTATGCTTGGGATGTATACTCAGTGGCTGAGATATTTAGTCTGTGCAATGGAAGAACATGTCACGCCCAGCTATATCTCTAAACCCAAGTCAAACTCAAGCCAAACCCTTGCTAAACCCTAGCCAAAACCTACCTAAGGCAAGCCAATGCACTAAATGACATAGAGTCTGATGACGGTTTATAAAGAACTCAGGCTCGTGTTTCTCGTCTCCCTCGGTGGTTTATTTGCATATTATAATTGTTATTATCCACTGGCAGAAATATTTCAGAGTATAGTGACAAAAACACTTTTAAATGGGTGTGAGGCATGGGCTTTAAACGTTGCAGCAAGGAAGAGGCTGAGGCACTAGAGATATCATGTTTGAGAGCAATGTGTAGTGCTAACATTGTGCGGAGAAATAGGATCTTGGAGATTACAATGTTGGTGGGGGTAGGAGGGAAGAGGAGGGGTAATTAAGGTTGTTTGGGCATTTAGAGAGGATGAAACAGAAATGGATGACCTAGAGGGAGTAAACAGCTGGAGTGGAAAGGAAGAGGAGTGGGGGTTCGTCCCAGGAAGGAGTGGAAGAAGCGTGACAAAGGATGTTTTAATAGGGGCTAGAGCATCCAGCAGGCTTATGTTAGTGTGTTAGATCGAAGTGCAGACAAATGATTTTTTATGGCTTGTCGAGTTGTTGGAGAGTAAGGCAACATTTCTGAAGCGATTAAGAGAAAACCAGTTAGACAGACTTGAGTCCTCAAAGTGAAAAAGTACAGTGCCTGCACTCTGGAGGAAGGATGGGGATGTTGCAGCACGAATGTTCATATGAACTGTGATATTAGCAGGCTTTCAGGAAGACGGCTACTGAATGAATGATGATGAATGTATTTAGCACCGAGACGGTAGAAGATGAATGATTAAGGCTTCATATTAACTGTTAACCTCAACACACGTTTAATTTCACCCCTAAAAGGGATTAAAGTATGTCTCTCAGTGACATACTCCTCTCAATGTATGCAACACTGGGAGACATATACCTCTCAGTGTATGCAACACTGGGAGACATACACCTCTCAATGTATGCAACACTGGGAGACATACACCTCTCAATGTATGCAACACTGGGAGACATACACCTCTCAATGTATGCAACACTGCAGTAAACAAATATACAGTGAATATATATTATTTACATGAATACCCCCGAAACCCCTTTGAAATCCATAAATGGAGCAAACTCACAAAGAAACATTATTATATAATATCGTTCTGTTGTATTTAATAAAGCTGACTCTCTCGCTATAGTGGTTTACCAATATCGCAAACAGATGGAGCACAGTAATTCATGACTTAAAAATATTTGGTATTTCTCAAACGCAGATATATGTAGGAATTTTTTTTTTTTCGATAAC
>NC_091360.1:5020438-5030438 GCF_038502225.1 Cherax quadricarinatus | reverse complement strand
TTGTGGGTAATTTATGAATCTGTCGTATTTAGCCTGCTAAAGGATTATTCAGGTGGACTGACAACAGGTAAAGCGTCACCATATTATTAATTACCAAACTACCAAGAATTACATAACTACCAAGAGTTACATGACTAACCAAGAGTGTCCTTTGAAAAGTGACCTAACTATAAAGAGTTATTAGACATCTAGGATTTTTAGATAGACTTCTACAGACTTTTAAGATCACCAACCTTTTTCATGTATAGTACAGAGGTTTTAAAGTCTAAAATTACGGGTCCAGTAACTTTCTGGAGAAGCTCTGGCTGGCCCATTGACCTCACTCATCACGGGGGAAAAAAATACAAATTTCCAAAGGAAAAATTCTCTCTCTCTCTCTCTCTCTCTCTCTCTCTCTCTCTCTCTCTCTCTCTCTCTCTCTCTCTCTCTCTCTCTCTGAAGAATCAAAACTTTGGAAAACATTTTTAGTTTGCTCCAGCATTAGTTAATTACCTTCCTTTCCTCATTATTCATTATTGTTTCCTTCAATATCATCTTTTTTTCCCCTGGATTTCTTAAATATTTCCTTATCACGGTTTATTTTCTCTCTTGTCTTTTTCTTCTTATCGCTTCTTCTTCATCTAATTTCATTTGTTAAACTTCATTCAGTTTTTCTTTCTACTCCCTGTTTCTCTTGCCTGGTCTTCTCTATGCTCTCTTTTTCTTTCCTTCACTAGTCTTTATATTACCTTCATTGTACCCTCTTTAATAAGACCAAGAATCAGAATGGTGTAGTGTGGGTGAGTGTTGTAGTGTGGGTGAGTGGTGTAGTGTGGGTGAGTGTTGTAGTGTGGGTGAGTGGTGTAGTGTGGGTGAGTGGTGTAGTGTGGGTGAGTGGTGTAGTGTGGGTGAGTGGTGTAGTGTGGGTGAGTGGTGTAGTGTGGGTGAATGGTGTAGTGTGGGTGAGTGTTGTAGTGTGGGTGAGTGGTGTAGTGTGGGTGAGTGGTGTAGTGTGGGTGAGTGGTGTAGTGTGGGTGAGTGGTGTAGTGTGGGTGAGTGGTGTAGTGTGGGTGAGTGGTGTAGTGTGGGTGAGTGGTGTAGTGTGGGTGAGTGGTGTAGTGTGGGTGAGTGTTGTAGTGTGGGTGAGTGGTGTAGTGTGGGTGAGTGGTGTAGTGTGGGTGAGTGGTGTAGTGTGGGTGAGTGTTGTAGTGTGGGTGAGTGGTGTAGTGTGGGTGAGTGGTGTAGTGTGGGTGAGTGGTGTAGTGTGGGTGAGGGGTGTAGTGTGGGTGAGTGTTGTAGTGTGGGTGAGTGGTGTAGTGTGGGTGAGTGGTGTAGTGTGGGTGAGTGGTGTAGTGTAGGTGAGTGGTGTAATGTGGGTGAGTGGTGTAGTGTAGGTGAGTGGTGTAATGTGGGTGAGTGGTGTAGTGTGGGTGAGTGGTGTAGTGTGGGTGAGGGGTGTAGTGTGGGTGAGTGGTGTAGTGTGGGTGAGTGGTGTAGTGTGGGTGAGTGGTGTAGTGTGGGTGAGTGGTGCAGTGTGGGTGAGTGATGTAATGTGGGTGAATGGTGTAGTGTGGGTGAGTGGTGTAGTGTGGGTGAGTGGTGTAGTGTGGGTGAGTGATGTAATGTGGGTGAGTGGTGTAGTGTGGGTGAGTGGTGTAGTGTGGGTGAATGATGTAATGTGGGTGAGTGGTGTAGTGTGGGTGAGTGGTGTAGTGTGGGTGAGTGGTGTAGTGTGGGTGAGTGGTGTAGTGTGGGTGAGTGGTGTAGTGTAGGTGAGTGTTGTAGGGTGGGTGAGTGGTGTAGTGTGGGTGAGTGATGTAATGTGGGTGAGTGGTGTAGTGTGGGTGAGGGGTGTAGTGTGGGTGAGTGGTGTAGTGTGAGTGAATGGAGCAGTGTGGGTGAGTGATGTAATGTGGGTGAGTGGTGTAGTGTGGGTGAGGGGTGTAATGTGGGTGAGTGTTGTAGTTTGGGTGAGTGGTGTAGTGTGGGTGAGTGGTGTAGTGTGGGTGAGGGGTGTAGTGTGGGTGAGTGGTGTAGTGTGGGTGAATGGTGCAGTGTGGGTGAGTGATGTAATGTGGGTGAGTGGTGTAGTGTGGGTGAGGGGTGTAATGTGGGTGAGTGTTGTAGTTTGGGTGAGTGGTGTAGTGTGGGTGAGTGATGTAGTGTGGGTGAGGGGTGTAGTGTGGGTGAGTGGTGTAGTGTGGGTGAGGGGTGTAGTGTGGGTGAGTGTTGTAGTGTGGGTGAGTGGTGTAGTGTGGGTGAATTGTGCAGTGTGGGTGAGTGATGTAATGTGGGTGAGTGATGTAGTGTGGGTGAGGGGTGTAGTGTGGGTGAGTGGTGTAGTGTGGGTGAGGGGTGTAGTGTGGGTGAGTGTTGTAGTGTGGAGGAGTGGTGTAGTGTTGGTGAGTGATGCAGTGTGGGTGAGTGGTGTAGTGTGGGTGAGTGGTGTAATGTGGGTGAGTGATGTAGCGTGAGTGGTGTAGTGTAGGTGAGTGGTGTAATGTGGGTGAGTGGTGTAGTGTGGATGGTGTAGTGTGGGTGAGTGGTGTAGTGTGGATGAGTGATGTAGTGTGGGTGAGTGATATAGTGTGGATGAGTGATGTAGTGTGGGTGAGTGATGTAGTGTGGATGAGTGATGTAGTGTGGGTGAGTGGTGTAGTGTGGGTGAGTGGTATAGTGTGGGTGACTGATGTAGTGTGGGTGCGTGGTGTACTGTGGGTGAGTGGTGTAGTGTGGGTGAGTGGTGTAGTGTGGGCGAGTGATGTAGTGTGGGTGAGTGGTGTAGTGTGGGTGAATGATATAGTGTGGGTGAGTGGTGTAGTGTGGGTGAGTGGCGTAGTGATGGTGAGTGGTGTAGTGTGGGTGAGTGATGTAGTGTGGGTGAGTGGTGTAGTGTGGGTGAGTGATGTAGTTTGGATGAGTTATGTAGTGTGGGTGAGTAGTGTAGTGTGGGTGTGTGGTATAGTGTGGGTGGGTGGTGTAGTGTGGGTGAGTGGTGTAGTGTGGGTGAGTGGTGTTGTGTGGGTGAATGGTGTAGTGTGGGTGAGTGGTGTTGTGTGGGTGAGTGATGTAGTGTGGGTGAGTGGTGTAGTGTGGGTGAGTGATATAGTGTGGGTGAGTGGTGTAGTGTGGGTGAGTGGTGTAGTGTGGGTGAGTGATATAGTGTGGGTGAGTGGTGTAGTATGGGTGAGTGGTGTAGTGTGGGTGAGTGGTGTAGTGTGAGTGGTGTAGTGTGGGTGAGTGGTGTAGTGTGAGTGGTGTAGTGTGGGTCAGTGGTGTAGTGTGGGTGATTGATGTAGTGTGGGTGAGTGGTGTAGCGTGGTGAGTGGTGTAGTGTGAGTGAGTGGTGTAGTGTGAGTTAGTGGTGTAGTGTGGGTGAGTGATGTAGTGTGGGTGAGTGATGTAGTGTGGGTGAGTGGTGTAGTGTGGGTGAGTGATGTAGTGTGGGTGAGTGGTGTATTGTGAGTGGTGTAGTGTGAGTGGTGTAGTTTGGGTGAGTGATGTAGTGTGAGTGGTGTAGCGTGAATGATTGGTGTAGTGTGGGTGAATGATGTAGTGTGGGTGAGTGGTGTATTGTGGGTGAATGATGTAGTGTGGGTGAGTGGTGTAGTGTGGGTGAGTGGTGTAGTGTGGGTGAATGATGTAGTGTGGGTGAGTGGTGTAGTGTGGGTGAATGATGTAGTGTGGGTGAGTGGTGTATTGTGGGTGAATGATGTAGTGTGGATGAGTGGTGTAGTGTGGGTGAAAGATGTAGTGTGGGTGAGTGGTGTAGTGTGGGTGAAAGATGTAGTGTGGGTGAGTGGTGTAGTGTGGGTGAGTGATGTAGTGTGGGTAAGTGATGTAGTGTGGGTGAGTGTTGTAGTGTGGGTAAGTGATGTAGTGTGGGTAAGTGATGTAGTGTGGGTGAGTGTTGTAGTGTGGGTAAGTGATGTAGTGTGGGTAAGTGATGTAGTGTAGGTGAGTGATTTAGCCTTAGTCGCAAAGTCTCACCTCCTACACGTCATTCCATCACATTACGGTAATGATGAATGGGCCTCTGATTCTGCTCTATGGTGTTGAATGACTGCTTCTTCCAGACATCTCGTTCCATCTCCCTCTTAAATAGTAATTTTTTCGTCGTTTTGTTCCAGGACACATATAACGTCTCTTCCAACGACCTTCTTCCCCACTCATACAATTAACACCTCACCTATTAGGATCATGCACCTACATACCTCACACCTACACTTAACACTTAACACCTCACCTAGTAGGATCATGCACCTACATACCTCACACCTACACTTAACACTTAACACCTCACCTAGTAGGATCATGCACCTACATACCTCACACCTACACTTAACACTTAACACCTCACCTAGTAGGATCATGCACCTACATACCTCACACCTACACTTAACACTTAACACCTCACCTAGTAGTACTATGTACCTACTTACCACCTCAGCACTTCTACACCTCAAAGACTGTGTAACTGAAAGCTTGATGAGTACCTGTGTATGACTTGAAGATAGCTAGAGATAGAGACTTTAAAAAACTTAGAAGATTATATGGAAGAGACTGAAAGTGTATAAGAAATTGTATTGAGATTAGAGAGATACAGATAGAGAGAGAGGAAGAGATAGCGAGAGAGAGAGAGAGAGAGAGAGAGAGAGAGAGAGAGAGAGAGAGAGAGAGAGAGAGAGAGAGAGAGAGAGAGAGAGAGAGAGAGAGAGAGAGAATTAAAGAGAGGGGGAAGAGAGAGAAAGAGAGAGCCGCGCTTACTGTATTGATTTTGCAGTGTATTTAATGGGCGGCGAGTCTGCATTGCGCAGGGGGGAGGGGAGAGGAGAGAGAAGAGAGGGAAGAGAGGAGAGGGAAGAGAGGAGAGAGAGGAGAAGAGAGAGGCGAGGAAATGAAGACGTGGGATGTAGAAGAGGAGGGAAAAAGAGAGAGGAGAGAGAGGAGAGAGAGGAGAGAGGAAAGATGGGAGGAGAAAGGAGAGAGAGGGGAAGAGATAGGAGGAAAGAGAAAGATGAAAGAAGAAATGGTAGGAGGTGGAAGAGGAGGGGAGAGAAAACGAGGCGGAAGAAAAGACGAGAGAGAAAGGGGGACGGGAAGAGAGAGGAGGAAGAATAGGGAAGATAGAAAAGGAAAGGAAGAGGAAAGAAGGGATGAGAGGAGGAAAATAGGAGGGATGAGAAAGGGGAGACAATATGAGAGAAAGAAGAGGGAAGGAGGGAAAGAAAGGAGAGAGTTAAGAAGAAGCAAGAAGAGAGAGGAAAAGAAAGATTATGTGAGAAGAGATGTGGAGAAAAGAAGGGATAGTAATGGGATTGGGAGGCAGGAATGGGGATGGGAGGCAGGCATGGGAGGCAGAAATGGGAATGGGGAGGCAGGACTGATGATGGGGAGGCAGGAATAGGGATGGGGAGGCAGGAATGGGGATAGGGAGGCAGGGCTAGGAACTGTGTCACCTTCAAAGGTAACTGAATATCCCACACATTTCCCTAATCCCTGTGGGAAGGGGTCGTTGCCCTGAACGTTAAGGATAGGTAGTGTTGGGGGATTTATTGCTCTCTTTGGGGTAGAGAGAGGGAGGGACGTAGGGGGGATTTATTGCTCTCTTTGGGGTAGAGAGAGGGGGAGGGACGTAGGGGATATGTATTGCTCTCTCTGGGGTAGAAAAGGGAGGGATTTATTGCTCTTTCTGGGGTAGAAAGAGCGAGGTACGTAGGAGGGATTTATTGCTCTCTTTGGGGTAGAGAATGTGAAGAGAAAGGGTAATATTATCGTCTCTTAAAGAACAGACGACCAGGAAGGTGTTGAACAAACTCGTCTCCCTCTCTCAGAATTCTTCGAGATAAAAAACAGATTTTTCAGTTAACAGATTGATAGACAGAAGAGGATTTTCAGTGGTTATCCTTTAAAAAGGCCATTTTTTTATTAAATAAATGAGTTATGTAAATTCCAGGAGAGACAGAATGAACGAAGAGAAATAAACGACATTAGGAGAAATCCAAAATGCTTCTCAAGTGCAAAACCCTAAGCAAAAACATCTTGTACTGGGTCCTTACTCAGTGCAGAAGGAACATACACCGATGATAACTAGGAAATGAGTCAAAAATTGAAGTCACAGTACGACTCTGTGTTCAGTGAGTCTTTAAGCAATCTGAAGATTGACGACCCAGATGAGTTTTTCATGAATGAGACTCGAAACGCTGCCAAGATTTACACAATTTCCGACACAGCCTAAACCTCACTCGACTTCAAAGAAGCCATTGTTAGCATGCCTATGCAATCTACCCCAGGCCCAGAATCGTGAAACTGTATTTATCTCGAACTGCCTTAAATATTTTATGTAGAAATTCGGACACAGGTGTCAGCCCATACTCACTAAAAGCCATCAATATATATAGTTCCACTATAAAAAGCTGGCAGAAAAGCTTTGCAAAAAACTTAGTAAACAGATGGTGTTAACGTTACACATTAT
Source organism: Cherax quadricarinatus (assembly GCF_038502225.1). NCBI lineage: Eukaryota > Metazoa > Arthropoda > Malacostraca > Decapoda > Parastacidae > Cherax > Cherax quadricarinatus. The sequence continues at coordinate 5,023,984 of NC_091360.1, read as the reverse complement.
CAAAATATATGAAAGGGTATTAAAACTGAAGACTGCCAATCAGTCACATGCAATCACGGCAACTGTACTTTATAACTCTTTAACTTTATACTTTATAATTTAGAACCGATTGCTCCTGCCTTTCACGATTACTGGGCATTCTGGATGCACCGGAAGGCAAGGAAAATGCAGATATCCTGTACAGTATTTTTTACAGAAGCATCGACAAGTGCAACCATGGTGTAATAGAACACGTAATGTGTGTAAAATGAAAAACTGGAAAAGTGGGCAGATGAATATTTGACTTAACAACATAAAGAACCCCAAAAAATAATAGCAAACAGAGGGAATTTGGAGACTGCCGCTGTAAAAAAAAGCTCTCTCCCAATGCGCATTTCTCGCCCCACTTTTTTTCCCACTCTTGTATGCAACATAAACAAGAGCATAAATCACAGCACCACATCATCTCTTGCAGACGATACTTGTATTTGTATGAGTGTGGCATCCACCAAGGACTCGGCAGAGCTTTAAACTGATGCAAACTAAGGCTTACAGTGGACCACTTGCAATGTGATGTTTATCGTTGGAAAAGTTCGGTTACTCCTCCATGGAAGAATAGAGGAATTAAAGACCGAAATGAAATGAAAGAAGATCTCGAATCTTTAAAAAGAGTGGAAATGAGGTGGGAGAGATTTAGGAGTTACAATGTTTGGGGATGTCACATAAAAAGTATCATAACTATGTTATTATCGCGACCACAAAGAAAATAATTTGCTGGATAACTAAAGCATTCTGAACAAGAAATGCCCAGCAAAGGATGATATTCTTCAAGTTACTTGTTCTGCCTAGGACGGAATATTGCTTTATATTAACGGCTCCCTTCAAGGAAGGAAAAATTGCAGAACTGGACAAGTTTCTCAATTACTGGCAATGCTTGAAGCCTCATAATTAACCGTACACCCTGGAACATAGGCGAGAATGATACATTGTAATGTACATCTGGAAAATGCTGGAGAAATTGGTCCCAAACCTGTACACTTAAATCAGTTTGGCAGACAGTTCATCGTTCAACAACAAGATGCATCGTTCGACAACTAGGTGCACTTTTCTCTACGTGGTACATCGGTCAACTAGGCGGTTCATCGTTCTAAAAAGTAGTACAACGTTCTTCAAAGTGGCTAACATCTTCTGCAGGTAAGTTAATTTACCACCCAAGCAAGCAGCTGAATACATCCACAAAAGCTCGAACTTACACCTATGCACATATCCGTTTGATAAATTACACTTATTGTACGAATATAAAGGGCAGTTATTTGCATCGAGTATTTGTCAGTTAAAAATGTGAAATATGACAAAAAGAGCTAAAAGCTGAATGCTGGATGCAATAACTACATTCGTTTTTTATTTGGGGGGGAGGGGGGAAGAGAAAGGGGTAAATGCCATTGCACTATAAACCGGCTGTAAACATTTAATTCCGGACAAGAAATCACAGCGCAATAATTTTTGGGTTAATTTCTTTAAGAGGAAGAAACGTAATTGTTAAATATATTTTTTAAATGTTCAATCCAACTGCACTGTCGACGTCATACCTATTGTGTTTGACGTTACTACGTATTCTTAGAAAATGTCCTAAATTTTCCTGAAGTAGGTAAAGTATGATTGTGCAAAATTCCAAAGTGTTAAAAATATATTTTAGACAGGTGAATTTGTAAGCTAAGAGTTGTTGTTGTTGTAACTCTGCCCACTTCCTAGTCCAGTCCAATTTAAATTGTATTTCCACACTCTATGATGTCACCCACAACAAGCACTTAACGACTAGGTACCTATTTATTGCTAGAAGGAGGGAACCATGGGTATAAATAATTACTTACGACTCACTTGCCGTTGGTTCAAACTCCACCCGTTCCGTGGTTTGTTTATACTCATGTATTGACTCATCCAAGATTGATCTTGGATGAGTCAATGATAAATATTTTTCAGTAATGTTCACGCAAAAGACTTTACTAAAAAAATAAGTCCAAGCAGTTGGCTTTATCAAGTCACAAACAAATTAACCTGTGAGGGAGTGTGAGTATACATAGGGAAGTGCTGTGAGGTGAAGAGAAAGGTTAGGTGTAAGACAGGCGGTGGGGTTCCACTGCCGTTCCACTGCTATCCCCTTGGTCAATAGTCTCCAATCTTTTTGCATGAAAGGGCCAAAGTGAAGAGTCAAATTTAAAAAAGGGCCTCATTTTGTATATATTTTTTCATTTTTTTTATGAATAATAATATTATTTTGTAAATGTTGATACTGTAGTGTGGAACCTACATAAAAGTGAGTTCATAATTTCGTTTGAGGGCCTCATCCATTTCCTAGAAGGGCCACACGCGGGCCTTGAGCTGCAGGTTGGGGGGATCCCTGGTCTCGGTAATTTATACCATTAACTCTCTGTATGCTTGTTAAACATCTTTATGGGCTAATTCCTGTGTCTCCACTTGCTCTAATGTTAGTCATAATTAGCAGTAAAGACGTGTACATTATGATGTATCCTTCTCTGCAATGTTCCAGAGGAATATAGTTCAAGAGACTTCAAGCCTTCCCTGTAATTCAGATGCGTGTCCTGAATTTGTACAATCAGAGAAGGTTCTCTGAACGTTTTACAGTTCTGCAGTTTGTTCCACAATGAAATTCATTAACCGCTAGTCTCCAGTGGACGAAACGTCTTCACAATAATATGCATAAGTAACCTGCACGTAGAAGAGGGAAGCTTACGACGATTTTTCGGTCCGTCTTCGACCATTTACAAACTCACACTAACACGAAAGAAAGAGGGACCGAAACGTAGTCGTAAGCTTCTCTCTTTTATGTGCGGGTTATTTGTGTATTGTTCCAGGCATGGTATTGTGCCTTTTTGTTCTTCACGATAATATCCCGGTGAACGCTTCGTTCATCGTCCCTGATGGACGAAACGTCTTGTGTGTCTAGCAGTGGTTCCCATGATGGACGAAACGTCTTGTTTGTCTAGCAGTGGTTCCCTGGAGGCGCCAGCTAGCTTCCCAGCATGTAATGTGTCTGTGTATTTTCTCAATTAACAGCAGTTGGAAAGGAAACTAGTAGAGAAAAAAAGATTCGCATAGTTCTGTGAAAACCACTGCACCACAGGTTAAATATGGACTGAGGCAGAATTCTGGAAGCGCTGTATGTCCCTTGTGTGTTTAGCGGTTAGTTATGATAATACTATTACTACTACTACTACTACTACTAATAATAATAATAATAATAATAGTAATAATAATAGTGACGCCAAATTTCCTAAACGAACTATCCTTCGATGTTGTAGTTTTAACATTTTTATGTGATGACTGATGCCACACCAAGTTATGATTTTGTGATGTGATGTTTGACAATTTTCGATGTTTAAGTTTTGATTTTGTCCTGCAGTGTTTAACTCTTCAGTGTTAAAAATGTTGACCTACATGACCTTTATGTTAAATTTATGATGTACTGTATACATCAATTTTCATTCCTAGCATATTTCACCTGTGTAAGAGAGGGTGCCCTTCTTGGATGAGGAAGTTGATTTGATA
>NC_091360.1:5002938-5010438 GCF_038502225.1 Cherax quadricarinatus | reverse complement strand
GAACAGAATTCTTCCTCCGTAAGTCATGCGTGTTGTAAGAGGCGACTAAAATGCCAGGAGCAAGGGTCTAGTAACCCCTTCTCCTGTATATATAACTAAATTTAAAAGGAGAAGCTTTTATTTTTCCTTTTGGGCCACCCTGCCTCGGTGGAATACGGCCGGTGTGTTGAAAGAAAGAAAGAATATATATATATATATATATATATATATATATATATATATATATATATATATATATATATATATATATATATATATATATATATATATATATATACATTATCAATGTGAGTAGTCACGAAAGCGCTTGGAATTTCTCTATTCTTTCAGAGTGGTTGTTTTGCATATATATATATATATATATATATATATATATATATATATATATATATATATATATATATATATATATATACATTATCAATGTGAGTAGTCACGAAAGCGCTTGGAATTTCTCTATTCTTTCAGAGTGGTTGTTTTGCATATATATATATATATATATATATATATATATGTATATATATATATATTTATATATATATATATATATATATATATATGTATATATATATATTTTTTTTTATTATCACACTGGCCGATTCCCACCAAGGCAGGGTGGCCCGAAAAAGAAAAACTTTCACCATCATTCACTCCATCACTGTCTTGCCAGAAGGGTGCTTTACACTACAGTTTTTAAACTGCAACATTAACACCCCTCCTTCAGAGTGCAGGCACTGTACTTCCCATCTCCAGGACTCAAGTCCGGCCTGCCGGTTTCCCTGAACCCCTTCATAAATGTTACTTTGCTCACACTCCAACAGCACGTCAAGTATTAAAAACAATTTGTCTCCATTCACTCCTATCAAACACGCTCACGCATGCCTGCTGGAAGTCCAAGCCCCTCGCACACAAAATATCCTTTACCCCCTCCCTCCAACCTTTCCTAGGCCGACCCCTACCCCGCCTTCCTTCCACTGCAGACTGATACACTCTTGAAGTTATTCTGTTTCGCTCCATTCTCTCCACATGTCCGAACCACCTCAACAACCCTTCCTCAGCCCTCTGGACAACAGTTTTGGTAATCCCACACCTCCTCCTAACTTCCAAACTACGAATTCTCTGCATTATATTCACACCACACATTGCTCTCAGACATGACATCTCCACTGCCTCCAGCCTTCTCCTCGCTGCAACATTCATCACCCATGCCTCACACCCATATAAGAGCGTTGGTAAAACTATACTCTCATACATTCCCCTCTTTGCCTCCAAGGACAAAGTTCTTTGTCTCCACAGACTCCTAAGTGCACCACTCACCCTTTTCCCCTCATCAATTCTATGATTCACCTCATCTTTCATAGACCCATCCGCTGACACGTCCACTCCCAAATATCTGAATACATTCACCTCCTCCATACTCTCTCCCTCCAATCTGATATCCAATCTTTCATCACCTAATCTTTTTGTTATCCTCATAACCTTACTCTTTCCTGTATTCACTTTCAATTTTCTTCTTTTGCACACCCTACCAAATTCATCCACCAATCTCTGCAACTTCTCTTTAGAATCTCCCAAGAGCACAGTGTCATCAGCAAAGAGCAACTGTGACAACTCCCACTTTATGTGTGATTCTTTATCTTTTAACTCCACGCCTCTTGCCAAGACCCTCGCATTTACTTCTCTTACAACCCCATCTATAAATATATTAAACAACCACGGTGACATCACACATCCTTGTCTGAGGCCTACTTTTACTGGGAAATAATTTCCCTCTTTCCTACATACTCTAACTTGAGCCTCACTATCCTCGTAAAAACTCTTCACTGCTTTCAGTAACCTACCTCCTACACCATACACCTGCAACATCTGCCACATTGCCTCCCTAACCACCCTGTCATACGCCTTTTCCAAATCCATAAATGCCACAAAGACCTCTTTAGCCTTATCTAAATACTGTTCACTTATATGTTTCACTGTAAACACCTGGTCCACACACCCCCTACCTTTCCTAAAGCCTCCTTGTTCATCTGCTATCCTATTCTCCGTCTTATCTAAATACTGTTCACTTATATGTTTCACTGTAAACACCTGGTCCACACACCCCCTACCTTTCCTAAAGCCTCCTTGTTCATCTGCTATCCTATTCTCCGTCTTACTCTTAATTCTTTCAATAATAACTCTACCATACACTTTGCCAGGTATACTCAACAGACTTATCCCCCTATAATTTTTGCACTCTCTTATATCCCCTTTTCCTTTATACAAAGGAACTATGCATGCTCTCTGCCAATCCCTAGGTACCTTACCCTCTTCCATACACTTATTAAATAATTGCACCAACCACTCCAAAACTATATCCCCACCTGCTTTTAACATTTCTATCTTTATCCCATCAATCCCGGCTGCCTTACCCCCTTTCATTTTACCTACTGCCTCACGAACTTCCCCCACACTCACAACTGGCTCTTCCTCACTCCTACAAGATGTTGTTCCTCCTTGCTCTCTACACGAAATCACAGCTTCCCTATCTTCATCAACATTTAACAATTCCTCAAAATATTCCCTCCATCTTCCCAATACCTCTAACTCTCCATTTAATAACTCTCCTCTCCTATTTTTAACTGACAAATCCATTTGTTCTCTAGGCTTTCTTAACTTGTTAATCTCACTCCAAAACTTTTTCTTATTTCCAACAAAATTTGTTGATAACATCTCACCCACTCTCTCATTTGCTCTCTTTTTACATTGCTTCACCACTCTCTTAACCTCTCTCTTTTTCTCCATATACTCTTCCCTCCTTGCATATATATATATATATATATATATATATATATATATATATATATATATATATATATATATATATATATATATATATATATATATATATATATATATATATATATATATATCAAAACAACCACGGGAAGAATTGAATGATAGCTCCTTACAGTAATGCAGAAATGAGTATGAGGTTCCAGCAGATTCTTTCAGTGTAAAGTTTTTTTCAAGAAAGAGGTAGGTAAGCAGGAGACACGTAGTGCCTCAGGCCTTACAGTGCCAGGTGCCAGCAAGATTGAGTATTATAGGAACAGAAGATAGTCAGGTCACAAGCAATGGTAATAGAGTGATTACCTAACGAACTTAACATTAATAACAATTATAAAAATATGATGAGACTTGGAGACTATGTAAAAAAGTTTACATTCTGAATACAGATATTTCTGGCATTTGTATATGTGTGTGTGTGTGTGTGTGTACTCACCTAGTTGTGGTTGCAGGGGTCGAGTCACAGCTCCTGGCCAGGCCTCTTCAGTGGCAACTACTGGGTCACTCTCCTTGAACCGTGAGCTTTATCATACTTCTGCTTAAAGCTATGTATGGATCCTGCGTCCACCGCATCGCTTCCCAAACTATTCCACTTCCTGACAACTTTGTGACTGAAGAAATACTTCCTCACATCCCAGTGATTCATCTGAGTCTTCATCTTCCAACTGTGAACCCTTGTTGCTGTGTCCCATCTCTGGAATATCCTGTCTCTGTCCACCTTGTCCATTCCTCTCACTACTTTGTATGTCGTTATCATATCCCCCTATATCTCCTGTCCTCCAGTGTCGTCAGGTAGTTTCTCTAAACTTCTCCTCGTAGGACATACCCCTTAGTTCCGGGACCAGTATAGTTGCAAACCTTTGCACTTTCTCTAATTTCCTTACGTGCTTGGCTAGGTGGGGGTTCCAAACTGGTGCTGCATGTACTCACCTAGTTGAGGTTGCTGGGGTCGAGTCCGAGCTCCTGGCCCCGCCTCTTCACTGATCGCTACTAGGTCACTCTCCCTGAACCGTGAGCTTTATCATACCTCTGCTTAAAGCTATGTATGGATCCTGCCTCCACTACATCGCTTCCCAAACTATTCCACTTACTGACTACTTTGTGGCTGAAGAAATACTTCCTAACATCCCTGTGATTCATCTGTGTCTTCAACTTCCAACTGTGTCCCCTTGTTACTGTGTCCAATCTCTGGAACATCCTGTCTTTGTCCACCTTGTCAATTCCTCTCAGTATTTTGTATGTCGTTATCATGTCCCCCCTATCTCTCCTGTCCTCCAGTGTCGTCAGGTTGATTTCCCTTAACCTCTCCTCGTAGGACATACCTCTTAGCTCTGGGACTAGTCTTGTTGCAAACCTTTGCACTTTCTCTAGTTTCTTTACGTGCTTGGCTAGGTGTGGGTTCCAAACTGGTTCCGCATACTCCTATATGGGCCTAACGTACACGGTGTACAGGGTCCTGAACGATTCCTTATTAAGATGTAGGAATGCTGTTCTGAGGTTTGCTAGGCGCCCATATGCTGCAGCAGTTATTTGATTGATGTGCGCTTCAGGAGATGTGCCTGGTGTTATACTCACCCCAATATCTTTTTCCTTGAGTGAGGTTTGTAGTCTCTGGCCCCCTAGACTGTACTCCGTCTGCGGTCTTCTTTGCCCTTCCCCAATCTTCATGACTTTGCACTTGGTGGGATTTAACTCCAGGAGCCAATTGCTGGACCAGGTCTGCAGCCTGTCCAGATCCCTTTGTAGTTCTGCCTGGTCTTCGATCGAGTGAATTCTTCTCATCAACTTCACGTCATCTGCAAACAGGGACACCCCAGAGTCTATTCCTTCCGTCATGTCGTTCACAAATACCAGAAACAGCACTGGTCCTAGGACTGACCCCTGTGGGACCCCGTTGGTCACAGGTGCCCACTCTGACACCTCGCCACGTACCATGACTCGCTGCTGTCTTCCTGACAAGTATTCCCTGATCCATTGTAGTGCCTTCCCTGTTATCCCTGCTTGGTCCTCCAGTTTTTGCACCAATCTCTTGTGTGGAACTGTGTCAAACGCCTTCTTGCAGTCCAAGAATATGCAATCCACCCACCCCTCTCTCTCTTGTCTTACTGCTGTCACCGTGTCATAGAACTCCAGTAGGTTTGTGACACAGGATTTCCCGTCCCTGAAACCATGTTGGCTGCTGTTGATGAGATCATTCCTTTCTAGGTGTTCCACCACTCTTCTCCTGATAATCTTCTCCATGATTTTGCATACCATACATGTCAGTGACACTCGTCTGTAGTTTAATGTTTCATGTCTGTCTCCTTTTTTAAAGATTGGGACTACATTTGCTGTCTTCCATGCCTCAGGCAATCTCCCTGTTTCGATAGATGTATTGAATATTGTTGTTAGGGGTACACATAGCGCCTCTGCTCCCTCTCTCAATACCCATGGGGAGATGTTATCTGGCCCCATTGCCTTTGAGGTATCTAGCTCACTCAGAAGCCTCTTCACTTCTTCCTCGGTTGTGTGCACTGTGTCTAGCACATGGTGGTGTGCCCCACCTCTCCGTCTTTCTGGAGCCCCTTCTGTCTCCTCTGTGAATACTTCTTTGAATCTCTTGTTGAGTTCCTCACATACTTCACGGTCATTTCTTGTTGTCTCTCCTCCTTCCTTCCTTAGCCTGATTACCTGGTCCTTGACTGTTGTTTTCCTCCTGATGTGGCTGTACAACAGTTTCGGGTCAGATTTGGCTTTCGCTGCTATGTCATTTTCATATTGTCTTTGGGCCTCCCTTCTTATCTGTGTATATTCGTTTCTGGCTCTACGACTGCTCTCCTTATTCTCCTGGGTCCTTTGCCTTCTATATTTCTTCCATTCCCTAGCACACTTGGTTTTTGCCTCCCTGTACCTTTGGGTAAACCATGGGCTCATCCTGGCTTTTTCATTATTCCTGAACCCCGTTCAGGAAGTTCCTCATTCCTGTGTAGTCCGCTTTCTTGTAGCTTGGCTTCATTCGTCCTGGCCTTCCTGCTTCTCCCTCCGCTTGTTGCTCTACTGTGTATTCGAAGCTTAAAACCACATGGTCACTGGCCCCAAGGGGTCTTTCGTATGTGATGTCCTCGATATCTGCACTACTCAAGGTGAATACTAAGTCTAGCCTTGCTGGTTCATCCTCTCCTCTCTCTCTTGTAGTGTCCCTTACGTGTTGGTACATGAAGTTTTCCAGTACCACCTCCATCATCTTAGCCCTCCATGTATCTTGGCCCCCATGCGGGTCCAAGTTCTCCCAATCGATCTCCTTGTGGTTAAAGTCACCTATGATCAGGAGCTTTGCCCTGCATGCATGAGCTCTTCTGGCCACTCTAGCCAGTGTGTCAACCATCGCTCTATTGCTCTCGTCGTACTCTTGCCTTGGCCTCCTGCTGTTCTGTGGTGGGTTATACATCACTGCTATTACCACCTTGGGACCTCCAGAGTGAAGCGTTCCCGCTATGTAATCACTTTCTTCTCCGCTGTCTCCTCTCTCCAGCTCATCAAAATTCCAGCGATTTTTGATCAGCAATGCCACTCCTCCACCCCCCCTTGTTCCCTCTGTCTTTCCTCAGGATTTGGTATCCCATTGGAAAGATTTCATCTGTTATCATACCTGTAAGCTTGGTTTCTGTGAGAGCTATGATGTCCGGTGATGCCTCTTTGACTCTTTCATGCCACTCCTCCCTCTTATTTGTTATACCATCAGCGTTTGTGTACCATACCTTCAGTTTCCTTTCCAACACTGTGGTTTGTGGGGCCTGTGAGGGTGGGAGACCTGTTGGCATACTGTGGGATTCTATAGCTCGGTGTTGGGTGGAGGCTGTGGGTATGGATTGTAGTGTGTGTTGGGATGGTGTGATAGGTTGTATGGTTCTGAGAATAGTTGTGTGTGTGCTTGCCCTTGCTGTTCTGTTCTGCTCTGACTGACCTCTGCTGGTTCGATCCTTGTCTCTTTTCCTAGCTCCTTTCGCTTTTTTGTCCTCTCCCTCAGCTGCTGTCGTTCTGATTGTGTTCTGTCTCTGTCTAGGAACACCCTCTTGTAATCTTCCGAGTATTTCAATCGTGGTTTCTCTTGGAGGATCCTGTTCCGCACTGTTTCCGTCCTGAGAATCAGCTTGATTGGTCGGTTTCTTCCCTTCGAGTACCCCCCTATTCTCTGAAAATTTACAATCTCGTCCATCTCTTCAACTATTTCCGTGATGATTTTCTCAATCTCCTTACTTTCTTCCTGCTGCCTTTCAGTGTGTGTCCTTTCCTCTCTCTCCTGAAGCCCATGGATAAACGCTGATTTTGCGCTTTCCTCCTCCCATTGCCTCACCCTCTGTGACTCTGGATCCTGCCTGTATGTGGTCAGTTTCTCCCTTGATTTTTCCAGTGGCTCTTGATTGCATGGTTGTGCCTCAGCATTCGACCTATCACCCTCTCCGTCTGCAACCAGCTGTTCTTCCCTTCCACTCCTTGGCTCTTTTTGGCAGGTTGATATGACCTTAGCATAATTCATAATTCCTTCCTTCCTGTTCGGCCTCGCAGCTTCATATGCTGTGTCTTCTCTGGTCACTGCCCCTGTAACTCGCTTCAGCCTATTTATCTCAATTTCTAGGACCCTTATCTTGGCTACTGCAGTTTCGACTTGTGCCTCCCAATTCTTTGTCTCCT
>NC_091360.1:4997938-5000438 GCF_038502225.1 Cherax quadricarinatus | reverse complement strand
CCCACCCTCCCCTAAACCTCCAACACCCTCTCCCACCCTCAACCCACCGTCACCCATGGTGGGCGGAAAAAATGAGGATGGGAAATATCACCCATGAGAAGTTGGGTGTTATGGTTGATTTGGGTGAAAGCGGGAGAGAGGTAATTTATCAGTGAATAAATATGGTAGAGAGAATGGGGAAGGGAGAACGGGGAAGGGCCTTATGAGGGGTATAGTTATGAGGGAACTGAAAAGTGGAGAGGTAATGGGTATGATGGGGGAAGTGGGTATGTGTGTGTATTATTACTATTATTGTCATTATTAGTAGTAGTAAGAGTAGTAGTGATAGCCGTGGTGGTGGCTATAGAAACAGTAGTAGTAATATTTGTTTGGTCACTATTATTATTACTTTTATTATTATTATTATTATTATTATTAATTATTATTATTATTTTTATTATATTATTATTATTATTAGGGTTGTTGAGGTGGTTCGGACATGTAGAGAGAATGGAGCGAAACAGAATGACTTCAAGAGTGTATCAGTCTGTAGTGGAAGGAAGGCGGGGTAGGGGTCGGCCTAGGAAAGGTTGGAGGGAGGGGGTAAAGGAGGTTTTGTGTGCGAGGGGCTTGGACTTCCAGCAGGCATGCATGAGCGTGTTTGATAGGAGTGAATGGAGACAAATGGTTTTTAATACTTGACGTGCTGTTGGAGTCTGAGCAAAGTAACATTTATGAAGGGATTCAGGGAAACCGGCAGGCCGGACTTGAGTCCTGGAGATGGGAAGTACAGTGCCTGCACTCTGAAGGAGGGGTGTTAATGTTGCAGTTTAAAAACTGTAGTGTAAAGCACCCTTCTGGCAAGACAGTGATGGAGTGAATGATGGTGAAAGTTTTTCTTTTTCGGGCCACCCTGCCTTGGTGGGAATCGGCCAGTGTGATAATAAAAAAAAAAAAAAATTATTATTATTATTGTTATTATTATTATTATTATTATTATTATTATTATTATTATTATTATTATTATTATTATTATTATTATTAATATTATTATTATTATGAGAATTATTACTATTATTTTGTACAATATAATCCTTATTGTTATTATTATTATTATTATTATTATTATTATTATTATTATTATTATTATTATTATTATTATTTAGCTTATGAACTAAAGGAGGAAGCGGTAAGGGTAAGATATAAGCATCTATCGGAAGAAAGATGGGTTAGTGAAAGTATAGGCAATGAGGTTGAAGAGGAATGGGGTAGATTTAAGAATGCAGTGCTAGAGCTTTCAGCAGAAGTTTGTGGCTAAAGAAAAGTGGGTGCGGGAAGGAAGAAGAGCGATTGGTGGAATGATGTGATAAAGTGAAAAGTTAACATATGAGAGGTTTTTGCAAAGTAGAAGTGATACAAGGAGGGAGGAGTATATGGAGAGAAAAAGAGAGGTTAAGAATGTGGTGAAGGAATGCAAACGGAGAGCAAATGAGAGAGTGGGTGAGATGGTATCAAGAAATTTTGTTGGAAATAAAAAAAAATGGAATGAGATTAATAAGTTGAGAAAGCCTAGGGAACAAATGGATTTCACAGTTAGAAATAGGAGAGGAAAGTTATTAGATGGAGAGTTAGAGGCATTGGAAAGATGGGGGGGCATATTTTGAGGAATTGTTAAGTTTTGTGTACTGGGCAGGGAGTTATAACATCTTGTAGGAGTGAAGAAGAGCCAGTTGTGAGTGTGGGGTATGTGCGTGAGGCTGTGGATAGAATGAAAGACGATAAAGCAGCAGGGATCACTGGGATAAAGACAGAAATGCTAAAACCAGGCAGGAATATAGTTTTGCAGTGGTTAGTGATTTTATTTAAAAAATGTATGGAAGAGGGTAAAATACCTAGGGATTGGCAGAGAACATGCCTAGTTCCTTTGTATAAAGGCAAAAGGGATAAAAGAGAGTGTAAAAATTATAGGAGAATAAGCCTGTTGAATATACCTGGTAAAGAATATGGTAGAATTATTATTGAAAGAATTAAGAGTAAGACGGAGAGCAAGATCACAGATGAACAAGGAGGCTTTAGGAAGGGTAGGGGGTGTGTAGACCAAGTGTTTATATTATGGAAAAGAGTTTTTGTAGTATTTATGGATTTGGAAAAGGCGTATGATAGGGTGGATAAGGAAGCAACGTGGTAGATTTTGCAGCGAAGAGTTTTTACGACAGTTTTTAGACAGGGATGTACGATATCACCATGGTTGTTCAATATATTTATAGATGGAAGTAAAAGAGAAGTAATTGCTTGGGTGTTGGGAGGAGGTGTGGGATTAAGAGATAAATAATGTAACACAAAGTAGGAGTTGTCACAGTTGATCACAGTTGCCACAGACATTCTGAAAAGAAGGAGATGGGGATAACAATAAATCTTGATAATGAATAATTGAATATTAGACTGGAGGGAGGGAGAATAGATAAAGTGAATGTATTCATATAATTGGGAGTGGACTTGTCAGCAGATGCGTCTATGAAAA
>NC_091360.1:4980438-4992938 GCF_038502225.1 Cherax quadricarinatus | reverse complement strand
TACCACCTTCCCCACTACTCCCTATTATCACCCCTGCCACCACCTTCCCTATTACCCCCTATCATCACCCCTGCCACCACCTTCCTTACTACCACCTATCATCACTCCTGATACCACCTTCCCTACTACCCCCTATCATCACCCCTGCAACCACCTTCCCTACTACCCCGTATCATTACCCCTGCCACCACCTTCCTTACTACTACCCAGCCATCACCACTGCCACCACCTTCCTTACTACCCCCTATCATCACCCCTGCCACCACTTTCCTTACTACCACCTATCGTCACCCCTGCCACCACCTTCCTTACTACCACCTATCATCACCCCTGCCACCACCTTCCCTACTACCACCTATCATCACCCCTGCCACCACCTTCCCTACTACCACCTATAATCACCCCTGATACCACCTTCCCTACTACCACCTATCATTACCCCTGCCACCACTTTCCCTACTACCCGATATCATCACCCCTGCCACCACCTTCCATACTGCCACCTATAATCACCCCTGATATCACCTTTCCTACTACCACCTATCATTACCCCTGCCACCACCTTCCCTACTACCCCCTATCATCACCCCTGCCACCACCTTCCCTACTACCACCTATCATCACCCCTGCCACCACCTTCCTTACTAACACCTATCATCACCCCTGCCACCACCTTCCCTACTACCACCTATCATCACCCCTGCCACCACCTTCCCTACTACCACCTATCATCACCCCTGCCATCACCTTCCATACTACCACCTATCATCACCCCTGCCTCCACCTTCCTTACTACCCCCTATCATCACCCCTGCCACCACCTTCCCTACAACCACCTATCATCACCCCTTCCACCACCTTCCCTACTACCACCTCTCATCACCCCTGCCACCACCTTCCTTACTACCACCTATCATCACCCCTGCCACCACCTTCCCTAATACCACCTATCATCACCCCTGCCACCACCTTCCCTACTACCACCTATCATCACCCCTCCCACCACCTTCCCTACTACCACCTATCATCACCCCTGCCACCACCTTCCCTACTACCACCTATAATCACCCCTGATACCACCTTCCCTACTACCACCTATCATTACCCCTGCCACCACTTTCCCTACTACCCCCTATCATCACCCCTGCCACCACCTTCCCTACTACCACCTATCATCACCCCTGCCACCACCTTCCTTACTACCACCTATCATCACCCCTGCCACCACCTTCCCTACTACCATCTATCATCACCCCTGCCACCACCTTCCTTACTACCACCTATCATTACCCCTGCCACCACCTTCCCTACTACCATCTATCATCACCCCTGCCACCACCTTCCCTACTACCACCTATCATCACCCCTGCCACCACCTTCCTTACTACCACCTATCATCACCCCTCCCACCACCTTCCCTACTACCACCTATCATCACCCCTGCCACCACCTTCCCTACTACCACCTATAATCACCCCGGATACCACCTTCCCTACTACCACCTATCATTACCCCTGCCACCACTTTCCCTACTACCCCCTATCATCACCCCTGCCACCACCTTCCCTACTACCACCTATCATCACCCCTGCCACCACCTTCCTTACTACCACCTATCATCACCCCTGCCACCACCTTCCCTACTACCGTCTATCATCACCCCTGCCACCACCTTCCTTACTACCACCTATCATCACCCCTGCCACCACCTTCCCTACTACCATCTATCATCACCCCTGCCACCACCTTCCCTACTACCACCTATCATCACCCCTACCACCACCTTCCCTACTACCACCTATCATCACCCCTACCACCACCTTCCTTACTACCACCTATCATTACCCCTGCCACCACCTTCCCTACTACCACCTATCATCACCCCTACCACCACCTTCCCTACTTCCACCTATCATCACCCCTACCACCACCTTCCCTACTACCACCTATCATCACCCCTCCCACCACCTTCCCTACTGCCACCTATCATCACCCCTGCCACCACCTTCCTTACTACCACCTATCATCACCCCTGCCACCACCATCACTACTACTTCCAGCTTTCATTATGTTACTACAAACGATGAATAAGACATATATGCAACACCTAAGTATCTTCTTGCTGATCCAGGCGACGAACCTGAACACCTATCAAGGGACTGATTACCGTAACTTCTACTGTTTCATAACTAAACATACGTCAAGACTGAGGGACTGATTGCTTCAGTTTATACTGTCTCCAGTTGAAACACTTTCTATCAAGGCTTGGAGATTACCATATCTACTCTGGTTTAATTCATGTTAAGCGCTAAACCCATGTGGAGGCTCGATCCCCCGGTTGTTGGGCGAGAGACAGATGCGCTTCCTGTTTGTGCTCAACTACATCCCAAAAGAATAAACTAGTGAATATTGCTATGATACGAACCTGGGTATTTCTGTTTCTCACTCAGCTGTCTATGTCTATTTTCAACTGTCTCCAGTTTATGTGTTTTGTATTAAATCGAAAAAGCCACTGGAATGGCGAAACGTCTTTACCAAACGTCTCAGTCATCTAGGTGAATGGTCGAACTTAATGAAATTTCCTAAAACTGCGCATTGAGCTTATTTATATACGAAAGTTAAGGATCAAAAGTCATGAATAACAAGTAGCAACGAAGAGAATTTCAGTCAAAATTCCTTTCCAGCGAGCAAATGGAAATAATTCTGATGAACAAGGGTTGAATATGATGAATGGCATGACTGACTGCATCGATGAATGGGAGAATGAGCAACACAGTTTGTGAATGATGACACTAAAGAATGACAAATCTGAGGGGATAAAAAAGTAGGTCAGAGTTTAAATTCAGTTGTATAAATAATGCAGTATGACAGGAAATAACACCTAATATATATATATATATATATATATATATATATATATTTATATATATATATATATATATACATATATATATATATGTCGTGCCGAATATGTAAAACTGGTCAATTAGCAAGAACTCATTTAAAATTAAGTCCTTTCTGAAAATTTCTCTTATACGTTTAAAGATATATTTTTTTCATTAATGATAACGTAAATTTTTTTAATTTTGCACCAAAAGAATCTTAGAAAACTTACCTAACCTTTTTATAATAAAAACAATTTATTTTAGCCTAACCTAACTAAATATATTTTAGATTTGTTTACAATAATTTAATTCTAAACAAACACAGTGAAATATATTTTTTTCGTTAGGTTCAGTATGATTTTGCCGAAATTATTGCATACACAAATTTTCACTTGTCCTATATGGCAAGATGAGCGTTGCTATTTAAGCAAAGATCGCAAATTCTGCCTATTCGGCACGACATATATATATATATATATATATATATATATATATATATATATATATATATATATATATATATATATATATATATATATATATATATATATATATATATATAATTCAACAGCGGAAGCTGCAAAATCAGAAAATATTGGAAATATGTTTAAACATTCAGAGATAAATATATAAAATACAATGAGAACGCAACAAAATATGAAGGTAATGTATTATTGGAGAAAAAAATCATTATAAACTCTTCACTGAGTGAGTTTCTCAATTATTCTCGGCCAAATTACAATGAAATGATGAAAACAATAACACTATTATTTTCCACTCGACTTCGTCAGCGATCAAGTCATTATTTCTTCCCCAAACAAAAGCCATCTCAGTTGACTGATTCCCGGGTCCGCTCTTTACCACTACACTTTATTAATAAGGCAATGAAAGGCTATTTTATTTCAGCGCTGAGTGTATTCATGAGTAAATACGTGCGTGGGAAGAAGGTCGATGGATACGTGAATGGAAGGGAGAATGTGATACAGTAATTAAGATTATTTTTATTGTGGAGAGAGAGAGAGAGAGAGAGAGAGAGAGAGAGAGAGAGAGAGAGAGAGAGAGAGAGAGAGAGAGAGAGTATTGGGGTGGATAAATAGATTGGCTGGGCGCGGAGATCCAACGAAACATTATATTTACGTACGTGTATGTATATGTGGAAACAAATCTACCTATCTTTCTATCTATTTATCTATCTATCTATCTCTATATATATACATATGCAATTGATGCTGCCTTCTGTTGTTCTATTATTTTTACAGATCCTTGATAATGTGAGAAATCACGAAAAGTCTTTCTTGAGGTATATTCATTTGCTTAGTTTTTTTTATCTTAGCAATAACTCTATGCTACTATAATATTTGTAAGGAATTTGCATTGTTGTCACGTTCATGTGAACTGAGAGGTGAACGGCAGGTATTAATCAGTCACATTTATATATACAGTGGACCCCCGGTTAACGATATTTTTTCACTCCAGAAGTATGTTCAGGTGCCAGTACTGACCGAATTTGTTCCCATAAGGAATATTGTGAAGTAGATTAGTCCATTTCAGACCCCCAAACATACACGTACAAACGCACTTACATAAATACACTTACATAATTGGTCGCATTCGGAGGTGATCGTTATGCGGGGGTCCACTGTACATTATTAACAAAATCACGAATAAGACACATGTGCAGCACCTGGCTATCTTTACTGCAGATGTTATTTATCGCATAATAATCAATCTTTTACTGGGATGATGCTCAGTGTTGAGCTGTACTAGATAAAGCTCTACGAGGAGTGAAACAGTTTACTGTGCAAACTGTGTCTGTACTTGCATCTCCTCTTTATTGCTGTCACAGTTATGTTGTGTATTTAATTCTTTATTCAGTCCTCTACTTTGCTTGGAAATTCAAAATAGAGCTAGCTTTATTGAACTATGGAATTTAAGTAAGCTTTATTGAACTATGGTACTTAAGTAAACTTTTTTGAAGTATGGTACTTTAGTTAACCGTATTGTACTATGGTCCGTAACTTTATTGATTTTGTAATTTCGCTACAAATAAACAATACCTAACTTTTTGATATACCGAAAGAATAAACGAGAAAGAGAGAGAGAGAGAGAGAGAGAGAGAGAGAGAGAGAGAGAGAGAGACAGAGACAGACAGACAGAGACAGAGACAGAGACAGAGACAGAGACAGACAGACAGACAAACAGACAGAGACAGAGACAGAGATAGATAGAAAAAGAGAGAGATGAACATCACTTCATCTGAGATCATTTATGCCCAGGATGACTCGAGTATGGAACACATTCGTACAGCATAATGATGTCAACGAGATAAAAACCAGCTGATCAAAGGAAAATTCTGGCCCACAGATGGCTCCATCTTCATCCTGTTCCCTACTTGTATGTAACAGCTCTTAGCTTGTCAGTAAAGTTAGGAACCCTTAACCTGTAACTAGCTTGCCAATAAAGCTAGGGATCCCTAACCTAACCTTGTCAAACCCTGTGTAAAAAAAGAGAGAGAGAGAGTAAGAGAGAGCGAGAGAGAGAGAGAGAGAGAGAGAGAGAGAGAGAGAGAGAGAGAGAGAGAGAGAGAGAGAGAGAGAGAGAGAGAGAGAGAGAGAGAGAGAGAGAGAGAGAGGAGAAAGAAAAGAAAAGAAAAAGAGAGAGAGAGAGAGAGAGGAGAAAGAAAAGAAAAGAAAAAGAGAGAGAAAAAAGAAGAGGAATGTGAATAGAAGGAAAGAAAAATTAGTGCTGCTAAAAGGAAAGAATGAGGAAGGAATAGACAAGGAGACGATAAGAAAAGAAAAAAAAATGTATGAGAAATGGGGCAGTGAAATGCAGAACAAAAAGAATGGAAGGGAAAGAGAATAACAGAGAGAAGAAGAGGAAGTAAATATAAATAGAGGAAGTAAATTAAAGAAGAGGCGAGGCAAAATGGAGGAAGTGAAGGTAACAGAAATATGAAAGAAAGAATAATTAAGAAATCTGACTTGATAAATAGGAGCTAGCAAAAAAGATGAAGGATTGAGAGAAAGAGGAAATGGGAGGGGAAAGAGGTAATGGAAGGGAAAGTGTGAAGGAGAAAGGGAGAGGAAGAGAATGAAGAAGGAAAGTGGAAAATGAAGAAGAAACACGGGAAAGGAATATAGAGAGTAGGAGGAGAAGGAGGATGGGAGGAGAAAAAGAGAAAGGGAAGGAGAGAGAAGGGACGACTGGAAGAAGAGAGGGAATTGAAAAGATCAAAGAGGGAGAAAGATGAATGAAGGAATAGAGAACATAAGAACATAAGAACGAAGGAACACTGCAGCAGGCCTACTGGCCATGCGAGGCAGGTCCAAGTCTCCTACCGGCTTAAGCCAATGCACCCAACCTAGTCAGGTCAGGTCACTGAACGAAAAGTAATAGAGAAAAGTAGAAAACAAGGAAGGTAGGCAGAGAAGGAAAGAAAAGGGAAGAAAAGGAAGGGAGATAAAGAGAAAATGAGAAAGTGGGAAACAAGGAAAGACAGTTAATTTCTTCTTTCTTCTTTTTTCTATATTCTCTTGCTTTTATCCTTCTGTCTTCTTTATTCTATCAAAAACACGTAAAATCTATGAAAAATTAACCATAAGCTAAAAGAGAAAAGGCAAAAACAGAATAAAAAGACCAAGTAATAATAACAACAACAATAACAAAAACAACAACAACAACAATAACAATAATAACAATAACAACAACAACAACAATAATAATAATAATAATAATAATAATAATAATAATAATAATAATAATAATAATAATAATAATAATAATTATAATAATAATAATAGGGACAATAATAATAGCAAAAAGAGGAATAACAATAATAATAGTAGTAATAATAATAGCATTAATAAAATAACAATAATAATAATAATAATGATAATAATAATAATAATAATAATAAAAATAATAATTACAATAAAAATAATAATAATAATAATAATTATTATTATTATTATTATTATTATTATTATTATTATTATTATTATTATTATTATTATTATTATTATTATTATTATTATTATTATTATTAATGCTGAGCAAATAACGTTGAATTGTGAAAAGAAAATCCAAGGTGAGGCTGACAGTGCCAAAGAGCGGGAATGAAGGAGAGAGGGAGTGGGGCAGCATGATGTCCTGAGTGAAGCAGGAGCTGGAAGGGGATGGAGAACACGCAGGAGGTATGTAGCAATGCTGGGAGGAGGCAGGAAAGGGATGGAAGGGGCAAGAAATTGATGGAAAAAAGCAGGATAGAGGTGGAAGCAGGCAGGTTAATAGAAGGGATGGGTGAGATTCGGGGAAACTGGGCAGGGGTGTTCCCTTCAGTGGGAGGGAGGAGGGAAGCAGTGCCAAGTCCGCATAGATGAATTAATGATGGAGGTGTAATGTTTCTTGTGTGTCTGGAAGAGGGAAGTAGGGAAGGAGGTGGAATGTAGAGAGGGAGGGAGGGAGAGAGGATTGAAGGGATGGAGGCAGTGTTGGCTGCTATGGTGTAACGAAAAGCGGATTTTATAAATTAATACGAAGGGACAATTCACATTTTGAAATTCTCGAGACGGGAATAATTTAGAAGTGTAGATTTAACCGAAGGGGACATTTAAGACTTTTATATTTAATAGGCGACATGTAAGATTTGTAAGTTTAATAGAAGGCGACATTTAATACTTGTAAATTTAACAGAAGGGGATATTTAAGACTTGTAAATTTAATAGAATGGGACATTTTGGACTGTAAATTTAACAGAAGTGGGCATTTAAGAGTTGTAAATTTAATAGAAGTGGACATCCAATATTTGTAAATTAACAGAAGAGGACATTTTAAGACTTGTAAAATTAATGGAATGGGGCATTTTAGGCTGTTATTTAGTTATTTAGGCTGCAAATTTAACAGAAGCGGGCATTTCAAGAGTTGTAAATTTAACAGAAGAGGACATTTGAAGACTTGTAAATTTAACAGAAGAGGACATTTTAAGACTTCTAAATTTAACAGAAGAGGACATTTTAAGACTTCTAAATTTAACAGAAAGACAAAAATTTAGGCTTAAGATTTACAGAAAGGAACAATTTGCACTTATAAATTTAGCAGGTGGGAACAATTTATACTCGGGAAGTTTAACAGAGAGATGAAAAAAATAAACTTACTCATGTGAAGTTTCTCCTGCTGGGATACACTGAAGGATACCTGTAGGGTACCTGGAGGATACCTAGAGGATATCTGCAGGATACCTAGAGGATATCTGCAGGATACCTAGAGGATACCTGGAGGATACCTAGAGGATACCTGGAGGATACCTAGAGGATACCTGGAGGATACCTGGAGGATACCTGGAGGATACCTGGAGGATACCTGGAGGATACCTGGAGGATACCTGGAGGATACTTGGAGGATACCTGGAGGATACCTGGAGGATACCTGGAGGATACCTGGAGGATACTTGGAGGATACCTGGAGGATACCTGGAGGATACCTGGAGTTGTTATTATTCTGTAAAAAAAACTCCAGGAGGTGGGAAGTTCAGTTGTTGCTCTCTGAGGGAAGGGGTGGGAATGTTGCTGTTCAGTGGGTCATTGGAACTGTGATATCTGCGCACTTCTGGCAAGACGGCTATTGATTGAATCAGGGAAAGGTTTTTTTTTCGAGTCACCTGTGTGTGTGTGTGTGTGTGTGTGTGTGTGTGTGTGTGTTTGTGTGTGTGTGTGTGTGTTTGTCTGTGAACTGAGACTCGCAGTGTGGTTACTGGGCTTCTAATAAGAAAGAATAATACCTTCTAATAAGAATGGATAATACCTAGCCTAGTTAAAGCTTATCTGAAAGCTTTTACTGGTCACTACGGGCACTACTGCGACCCGTCTGTGTCAGAGGCCACCGTCTGTGACCCAAATGTCGTTTCTCACAGCCACAGCAACCTTCACAGTAAATTTATCCTTGCCACCCTCAAAGCCACAGTCTATGAACTCTATTCAAGTCGTGATGAACGACTGTACGTGAATAAACAGTAAGGTGGACCACACAGAGTTCCAGAATCGTATCTGCATTTATCAACTGCCAGAAAGACGAAGGGTTTAACATGTTTTTTGTGTTCAGCAGTGGTTCAGTAGTGAATTCAGTAGTGGATCAGTAGTGGTTCATTAGTGGATCAGTAGTATTTTCAGTAGTGGATCAGTAGTAGGTTCAGTAGTGGATCAGTAGTGAATTCAGTAGTGGATCATTTCTGAAAGAGAGAGAGAGAGAGAGAGAGAGAGAGAGAGAGAGAGAGAGAGAGAGAGAGAGAGAGAAAGAATGAGAGAGACACAGAGACCGACAGAGACAGAGAGAGGGAGAGAAGAAGAGATAGACTGTTTGTCTAGGAAGATAGAAAAATAGATAGATAGAGTGATCCTTAACCTTGTCAAACCCGGTGTAACAGAGAGAGAGAGAGAGAGAGAGAGAGAGAGAGAGAGAGACAGACAGACAGACAGACAGACAGACAGACAGACAGACAGACAGACAGACAGGCAGGCAGACAGACAGACAGACAGACAGACAGACAGACAGACTGACTGACAGACAGACTGAACAGACAGAGGCAGAAACAGGGAGAGAAGCGATAGATTGTCTGTCTCGGTAGATAGATAGATAGATAGATAGGTAGATACATAGATAGATAAATAGTTAAAGAAAGAGTGTATATGAGAGAGACGGACAGACAGAAGGACAGAGACAGAGACAAGGAGAGAAGAAGAGATAGATTGTCTATCTAGGTAAATAGACAGAGAGAGAGAGAAAAAGAGGGAGAGAGAGAGAGAGGGATAGAGACAGACAGAGAGAGAGAATAAAGGTCACCTTGACCTGGTAAGAGAAGCACCTCAGAATAAGTAAGAAATATTGACCAAATGATTTATTCACACGGTGTTGTGTTGACCAATGTACGACGACTGTGGTGACTTGATGAACCTGTTGCTTGGTGACCTGTAGCATACTTGTGACTGGCATCACAGTTTCGACCAGGTCAGCAAGATTGTTGGTGCTAATATGTAAATAACACTGCGGCTAGCCGAGGACCCGAACACATGTCGTTTTGGCCCACCTCATTGCGAGCGAAAATCACATGACGCTCTAACCCACAGGTCGACCAAATCCTACAAGAATCAAGCATCCAGCAGTGCTAAGTGTTTTACCGTGATCCGAGGACATACGGTTGTGTGGGTGCGTCAGAGCAAATTTCATTCTACTCCCCGTTTGGTGTTCTAGCCTCCACAAGCAGTATATATAGTATTGCAACCACGAACGAGTGGTATTTAATAAACAACAAAACTGCGACTAGCCGGGGGCTCGTACCCATGTTATTTTAACCCGCGTCGTGACGAATCAAACTCATATTTACCTTTTCTTGACGTTCAGGTTTACTGCTCTGTGACGTGCATTTCTCCATCCATCTTCAACAAGAAACAGAACAATCGTAAACACGGGGGAATGAAAGGGACAAGGAGCTGAGAGACAACAGAGGAAGAAAGAAAGACAGAGAGAGAGAGAGAGGGAGAGTAAAGAATTGAGAGAGGAACGATTAGATCAACTGAGGTACCCGACAGTGAGGGGCAGATGAGCGTAAACATTGTGGTGAAGAGAGTCTACAGAAGCCTGAGATTAACTCATTAAAGAACTTGTCCAGCGCTTTCCACTCCACAACACTGCCTTCAGACCACCTCAGTTGGGGCAAAGCCAAACATCAATGCTCTCCCCCCCCCCCCCACCTTTTCTCTCTGTCAACACTGCAAATGAGACTAATCAAACCATAATAATAGCGATACGTCCTCTAAGTGGGCTGGATCCTACCTCCTTTGTCATTGATTGTATACATAGATGACTTAAAATTTGATAATGAATTTAGTATAAGGTTAGACTATATATATATATATATATATATATATATATATATATATATATATATATATATATATATATATATATATATATATATATGTATATATATATATATATATATATATATATATATATATATATATATATATATATATATATATATATATATATATATATATATATATATATATATATATATACATATATAACGGTGTTATTCAGAAAATTGTAATATTTAATTTTCTTATATATATCGTCCTGTTTTAAGCAGCAGAAGAAATACTCAGGAAACGTCGAAATATAACTTATGTTTCTTTCTTTTTCTATGTTTCATACTCCGTCGATCTCTTCCCCCCCATTTTTTTTAATCTAACTTCATAAATTCAATATTCTTTCCGCGCGGCGTGTCGGAAATCTGAAGTCTTCCAGGAATTTCTTAACATGGAGCGTCCTTCTCCACTTTCTCTTACCCCTCTTGCTCTTCTCTTTCCCTTTCCTTGCCATCATTTTCATCACTATCTTCGTCTACCTTTTTTTTCGTCGTCTTGTGCTTGTCCTTTGTTTTGTTCTTGTTCTAGTTCTACGTGTTGTTGCCTTTCTTCTTCTTCTTCTTCTTCTTCTTCTTCTTCTTCTTCTTCTTCTTCTTCTTCATTTTCGTCATCATAAAATTGTCTAATTCTAATTCTGGCTCCCCAATGAACATTCATCCTTCCCTCTGTTGACTAGAGGAATATCCTACCCAGCTCAGGATATTCCTCTAGTCAACAGTTCTAGATACAATTATTTTTTCAGAGTTCTAGTAGCTAGTGTCCAACACACCCTGTACTATGCTCCTTCATCCATTGGAAATGTACTCTAAATCATTATATATATATATATATATATATATATATATATATATATATATATATATATATATATATATATATATATATATATATTTATATATATGTATATATATATAGATATATATAAATATATATATATATATAAATATATATATATATATATATATATATATATATATATATATATATATATATATATATATATATATATATATATATATATATTTATGTATATATATTTATATATATCTATATATATATATATATATATATATATATATATATATATATATATATATATATATATAGATATAAATATATATATATAATATATATATATATATATATATATATATATATATATATATATATATATATATATATATATATTTATATATATGTGTGTGTGTGTGTGTGTGTGTGTGTGTGTTTTGACTTCTATAATTTCGACTACTACTGATTTAATACATTAAAACATAAGATCCGTATTTGTTTATAGTTGCCATTTCTCCTAAAGAGTTTCATATTATAGCGGCCTTCTTCCCCTCCCCATCCATCATAAAACCTTTATTACCATTACTTACTATTTCTTCCACCATTTCCCAACTCTCTCTTTTGTGTCACACAGAGTTTTTCAAGGTTAGGTTAATATTTCCAGCTTTATTTACAAGCTAAGTTCTGTTATATATATCAGCTGCTCTCTCTCTCTCTATCTCTCTCTTTCTCTCTCTCTTTCTTTCTTTCTTTCTCTCTCTCTCTCTCTCTCTCTCTCTCTCTCTCTCTCTCTCTCTCTCTCTCTCTCTCTCTCTCTCTCTCTCTCTCTCTCTCTCTCTCTCTCCATCCTAGCCACTTACTATCCCAAACTCGTTTTATCCTCACAAAACCGCAGGAT
>NC_091360.1:4960438-4975438 GCF_038502225.1 Cherax quadricarinatus | reverse complement strand
TCGCTTTCCAAACTGTTCTACTTCCTGACTACTCTGTGGCTGAAGAAGTACTTCCTAACAACCCTGTGATTCATCTGTGTCTTTAACTTCCAACTGTGTAGCCTTGTTGCTGTGTCCTATCTTTGGAACATCCTATATATGTGTGTGTGTGTGTGTGTGTGTGTGTGTGTGTGTGTGTGTGTGTGTGTGTGTGTGTGTTTGTGTGTGTGTGTGTGTGTGTGTGTGTGTGTGTGTGTGTGTGTGTCTGTGTGTGTGTCTGTGTGTGTGTACTCACCTAGTTGTACTCACCTAGTTGAGGTTGCGGGGGTCGAGTCCGAGCTCCTGGCCCCGCCTCTTCACTGATCGCTACTAGGTCACTCTCCCTGAACCGTGAGCTTTATCATACCTCTGCTTAAAGCTATGTATGGATCCTGCCTCCACTACATCGCTTCCCAAACTATTCCGCTTACTGACTACTCTGTGGCTGAAGAAATACTTCCAAACATCCCTGTGATTCATCTGTGTCTTCAACTTCCAACTGTGTCCCCTTGTTACTGTGTCCAATCTCTGGAACATCCTGTCTTTGTCCACCTTGTCAATTCCTCTCAGTATTTTGTATGTCGTTATCATGTCCTCCCTATCTCTCCTGTCCTCCAGTGTCGTCAGGTTGATTTCCCTTAACCTCTCCTCGTAGGACATGCCTCTTAGCTCAGGGACTAGTCTTGTTGCAAACCTTTGCACTTTCTCTAGTTTCTTTACGTGCTTGGCTAGGTGTGGGTTCCAAACTGGTGCCGCATACTCCAATATGGGTGTAACGTACACGGTGTACAGGGTCCTGAACGATTCCTTATTAAGATGTCGGAATGCTGTTCTGAGGTTTGCTAGGCGCCCATATGCTGCAGCAGTTATTTGGTTGATGTGCGCTTCAGGAGATGTGCCTGGTGTTATTCTCACCCCAAGATCTTTTTCCTTGAGTGAGGTTTGTAGTCTCTGGCCCCCTAGACTGTACTCCGTCTGCGGTCTTCTTTGCCCTTCCCCAATCTTCATGACTTTGCACTTGGTGGGATTGAACTCCAGGAGCCAATTGCTGGACCAGGTCTGCAGCCTGTCCAGATCCCTTTGTAGTTCTGCCTGGTCTTCGATCGAGTGAATTCTTCTCATCAACTTCACGTCATCTGCAAACAGGGACACCTCAGAGTCTATTCCTTCCGTCATGTCGTTCACAAATACCAGAAACAGCACTGGTCCTAGGACTGACCCCTGTGGGACCCCTCTGGTCACAGGTGCCCACTCTGACACATCGCCACGTACCATGACTCGCTGCTGTCTTCCTGACAAGTATTCCCTGATCCATTGTAGTGCCTTCCCTGTTATCCCTGCTTGGTCCTCCAGTTTTTGCACCAATCTCTTGTGTGGAACTATGTCAAACGCCTTCTTGCAGTCCAAGAATATGCAATCCACCCACCCCTCTCTCTCTTGTCTTACTGCTGTCACCGAATCTAATCGAATCGAGGACGACGAGAGCTGTCGTAAGATGGGAAGGAAGAAGGATATGGAAGGATGGAAATAACTGGAAAAGGATGGGGAGGAGGGGAAGAGGAGGAATCAAGGCAAGTGGCCCAACCACTTTGGGACATGTGGTACAAAAGTACTGGAGACGTAGATAGAGAGGCTTGACTGATGTCATTGCTTGGCTCACTAGGAGAGGATGGCGAAGGCAGCGGTAGGAGCTGGGAGTGTCAGAAGGCAGCAAGCAGAATGAGTTGGTTATGGTCTTAAACCGTTTATCAGTGCAGTAAATTGTTTTCGAGAGAGTTGTATCACACGTATGGGAGAGCTGTAGTATTATTCGTTGGTTTGGAGTTGGTGGAGTATCTGGTTGTAGGTAGGGAATGGTCTTTCTTCGCTTTGGTACGATACAGTGTTGTCTTGGAGATGTTGGATGAGTTCTAGGCGAGTCATGCTTGCAGGGTACAGCCTCGTGGTGTAGAATATGAGTCCGTTGTGTTTAACCCATGGTGTTCCAGGTAATCGATGTGAGCTAAGTAGAGAAGGTGGTTGTGGAGTAGAGGAAGGTGGTGTTGCTTCGTTTTCAACTTCAGTAGACGAATTAGAAGATGTTTCTGGTGGTAAGGCTTCTGATTGGTTGGATTCAGTGAGAGGTGGTGGCGGTGGAGGCTTCTCATTGGTCGTTGTTGGATTGACGTCACTAGTTGGTGGTGTTGATGGAACTTCTGCAGAAGAGTTGGCGATTAAGTTTTTGGTGAATTTGAGAATTTCTTCAGAAGGTGGAGATGCTGGAAATGTAAATGAAGGCATGTTATTTAATGCAAATAACTCGTTGATGGTAGAGTTAAATGATCCAGGTACAGCCATGTTTTGCATATGAGCGTATAGTAGACAGTAGTGAATCTTCGTTACGTCACATGTTGGAGGAGTGATGGTAGTGGTGGTGGTGGAGGCGGGCTGAGTAGATGCTTGAAGTAATTTTGTAGTGTCTGCTTGTATTTTTGCAATTGCTGCATACGTTGGAGTGTTGCTAGTAGGTTTTTTCTTTGCTGCATCTTGTGTTTTCTTCATAATATCCTTTCTTGTAGGACATTTTGCTGCCAGTGTATGGTGATCATTACTCTTGCAGTTTAAGCACGCTGGTTGTGTTGGAGCAGCAGCGGTGCAGGAACTGAAGGCGTGTCCCTCACTACCACATGTAGTGCAGAACTTCTTGTCTTTTACTGGACATGCTTTGGTGGTGTGATGGTATGAATAACAGTTCCAGCAATGTTGGATGTAGTGATATCTCTCTGCTTCAATGTAGGTAGGGCTGATGTAGTAGTAGTAAACAGCAAGACCTTCGTTCAGTGCAGTGGCAGCCATGTTCACGTCGGTGAAGGTGACCTTGATCATGGACGTTGCATTTGGGATTTTTGTAATGCTGTCAACAGTAGCCCAAGTATTTTGCGTCTCGATGGATGACTTGAGTTCAGCAGGTGTTTGAGACGTCAGAATCTTGTCCAGTTTTTTTTAGGAATACTGATTTCCTTGCCCTGAGGGCAGATGATGATGTAACAGTAAACCCTTGAGTAGTAAGAGTAGTGATGGCTTCTGTAGTGAGTAGCTTCTCTGCTTCAGCATCATCGTGACACACAACAATGAATGCTTCTTTCAGTGACAATATGGTGTTGAATTTTACTTCCAGTGCTCCCTGAACAACAGTTGCAAGAGCAATCTTCGTTGAATCATCAACAGTACCATTTCTTGGTTTGATCTTTACACGATTTGCGTAGCTCATCGTGTAAGTCAAGGCGATGACAACGCTGGTAAAGGTTCCCCTCCCCAACAGGGATCGTAGGGAGACAGAGTAAGTAAGGAGAGCTGCTATGACCTGCCTGGGCGAGAGTCAAGAGCAGAATCCATTTGTCATGTTCACCTGGTCTTTGACTGTTGTCTTCCTCCTGATGTGGCTATATAACAGTTTCGGGTCAGTCTTGATTCTTGATGCTATGTCATTTTCATACTGTCGCTGGGCCTCCCTCCTTACCTATGCATACTCATTCGTGGCTCTGCGACTGATCTCCCTATTTTCGTGTGTTCTCTGCCTTCTGTACTTTTTCCATTCTCTATTGCACTTTGTTTTTGCCTCCTTACACCGTCGGGTAAACCAGGGGCTCGTTCTGGTCTTCCCGATGATACTGTTGCCCTTGGGAATAAACCTTTCCACTGCGTCCTTGCATTTTGTTGTTACATATTCCATCATTTCATGTACTTGCTTTCCTGCCAGTTCTCTGTCCACTGGACCTCCCGCAGGAAGTTCTTCAACCCTATGTAGTCCCCTCTTTTATAGTCAGGCTTTTCCCATTCAACTCCTGTTATTCTCTCCACTTGCAGCTCTACTATGTATTCAAAGCACAGAACCATGTGGTCGCTAGCTCCTAGGGTACTCTCATACTTGATGTCCTCAAGGTCTGATCTGCCCAGGGTGAACACAAGGTCCAATCTTGCTGGTTCATCCTCCCCTCTCACTCTGGTAGTGTCCTTAACATGTTGGTGCATGAGGTTTTCCAGCACCACGTCCAACATCTTGGCTCTCCATGTTTCGGGACCCCCATGTGGCTCCAGGTTTTCCCAGTCAATCTCCCTGTGGTTGAAATCCCCCATAACCAGCAACTTTGCTCTGCTGGAGTGAGCTCTTCTTGCCACCTCAGCAAGTGTGTCCACCATTGCTCTGTTGCTCTCTTCATATTCCTCTCTTGGCCTCCTGCAGTTCTGTGGTGGATTATACATCACTGCAATGACCACTTTGTGTTCCCCAGACTGAAGTGTACCTACTATGTAGTCTCTTTCTCCCGTCTCATCTATGCCTTCCGTTTTCTCGAATTTCCATCTGTTTTTTACGAGCAGAGCAACCCCACCTCCCCCCCTGCCCCTTCTATCTTTCCTCATGATCTGGTATCCTGGTGGGAAGATTGCATCTGTTATTGTCTCCGTGAGTTTTGTTTCTGTAACTGCTATGATGTCTGGGGACTTCTCATTGATTCTTTCTTGCCATTCCTCATGTTTATTCGTTAATCCATCTGCATTTGTGTACCAAACCTTCAACTTCTGTTCTAATACTGTAACTGTGGTGCGGGGGGTGGGAACAGAGGGATCGGTGTGTGATGGTTGGTTTGGATTGTTCAGTTGCCTTGGGCGTGTCGTGGCTGGAGTCCTTCTGCAGGTGTTTCTGGGGGGTGTGCTTGTCCTTCCATTTGATCCTGGGTTATTCTGCTCTCTTTTTTCATTTCCTCCCATTTCTCCTTTCGTTTTTGAACTCTCTCTTTCATCGTCTTCCCTTCGTCCTGTGATCTGTCTCGATCGAGGTACACACTCCGGAACTCCTGCTTGCCTCTCAGCCGTGCTTTCTCCTGCAGGATCATGGTTCGGGTTGATTCTGCCTTGAAAATTACTTTGAGAGACCGATTCCTTTTCTTTGTGAACCACCCAATTCTCCGAAAATTTGCCACCTGGATCATGTCCCCCTCGTCTATCACCTTCATGATATCTTCAATCGCTTTTTTCTCCTCCTGCTTTCTTTCATCATAAGTTTCCCTTTTAGCTTCGTCTAGCCCATAGACAAACATGGATCTCTCCCTTTCCACCTCCCACTGTGACTCCCATTCCATCCTCTGATGTGTTTTAGTTCCTTCCCGTGGAGTGTTCCTTCCTTCAGTCCCTTCCCTAGTTATGGCCCCTATGCTTCTTGGTTTGTCCTTCCTGCTCACCTGTTCCTGGCCCCCACAGGTATCTGGTATGGTCCCTGCACATGTCCTAGTTCCTTCAATGTCTTCCAACCTCTCATTCTGTCCTAGTGTGCTCCCTGTCTTTGTTTTGGCCCCACGTGGGTTTGACAGGACCTCTGCATACAGTTTAGTTTCCATGCTTCCTTCAGACCTGTTATCTGTGTCTGATGTAGCCATTGCCGATGCTACTTCTGTAATATCTTTGTCTCTATGCTGTTTCAGATGTCTCATCTCCTCTTCTAATCTCTCTATCTTGATTTCTGCTTCTGTGGCCTGTTGCTTCCACCTTCTGCATTCTTCTGCTAACCTCTCTTCCATCTTCCTTTCCAGCTCATCTAGTCTCCTTCCCCACTCTTCCTCCCTTTTTTTGAGCTCTGCCTCCCATTCCTGTGTCTGTGTGTCTGTGTGTGTGTGTGTGTGTGTGTGTGTGTGTGTGTGTGTGTGTGTGTGTGTGTGTGTGTGTGTGGGTGGGTGTGTGCCGTGCCGAATAGGCCGAACTCCCTTAAAAATTATACTTCTCAAAAAAATTGAGGACAAATATAAGAGGAAAAGTAAGGAAGTGAATATTCGCATTTCTTTAAAAAAAATCACAAAGATCAGTAGTACAAGACAATGAGAACAGTCTCAACAAAGTCAAAAGTTCAGTACTCTAAGACACACTCCTAACAATATCATTATTTCTCATCCACATAACAGACATGGATAAGAACATTAACTATAATTTCGTATTATCCTCTGCAGATAATTCCGCATAAGTGCAAAACTTATTTTAGTGGAAAACAGAGAAAATATAGTGACAAATTTCAACTATTTGGGTGTGGGAAGATTGAAGAGTTCAGAAAAGAACACAGTATTTAAAACGCACACAGACCGATTAGTAGAACGTAAGAGGATCTGTCGGTTGGAAAAATACAATAAGACAAAAACAAGAAAGACGAAGAGAATGAATGGGTGGAGTGTGAAAATTTTCAGGATAAAGAAAGAAAAGCAATTGAAGATACTCTGAAGATCGCTCTCAAGTGCTCTTAAGACCTGAATATAATTCTGTGCTCACAATGTGTTTCGGATGAGGAGTGACAGCAGAGACGGAAAATACAGAGACAGAGAATACAGAGACGGAAAATACAGAGACGGAAAATAAAGAGACGGAAAATACAGAGACGGAAAATACAGAGACGGAGAATACAGAGACGGAAAATACAGAGGTTATATACTACCTGCATAGAATCACCAAAACAACTAAACTATTGGGAGCGTCTCTAAAATTAGTATTAATGTTTCTGGAATGGACAAGGATATTGTACCTAATTAAATATACATGGAGAATGTTTGAAGGCCTGGTCTCTAACTTTCACTGAGGTGACAGGAAGAAAAAGTGGAAAACTCTCTTCTTGCTGTTTCTCCTTCTCATCTTTCAATTTCGAATTTTTTTCTTCATCTCCTCCTTTTACTATCTCCCCGTCTCACATTTCATTCACTATTCTTGTTCTTCGACCTCTCTCGCTATCACCAATTTCGTGTTTCGTTCCTTATTTCTTTTCTTCAGGATCTTCTGTGGTTTCCTCCCGTTACCTTGCCTCTTCCCCTTTACTCTGACTTCTCCCTTTCCATCGTACTGGGAGAAATAACAATCTCACCCGCCAGCACAGTTTGTCGACTTAGCCGGGACATTGTGTGCACCCAGGGTAATGTGTATGTAAATACGGATGTTTCTGGAAGTGAATGAAACTAAGGGATGTCTAGAAGGAGGAGGAAGAGGAGGAAAGAGAGAAGAGATAGATAGATAGATAGATAGATAGATAGATAGAGAGAGAGAGAGAGAGAGAGAGAGAGAGAGAGAGAGAGAAAGAGAGAGAGAGAGAGAGAGAGAGAGAGAGAGAGAGAGAGAGATAAGATAAGATAAGATAAGATTTCGTTCGGATTTTTAACCCCGGAGGATTAGCCACCCAGGATAACCCAAGAAAGTCAGTGCGTCATCGAGGACTGTCTAACTTATTTCCATTGGGGTCCTTAATCTTGTCCTCCAGGATGCGACCCACACCAGTCGACTAACACCCAGGTACCTATTTGCTGCTAGGTGAACAGGACAACAGGTGTAAGGAAACGTGTCGAAACGTTTCCACCCGCCGGGAATCGAACCCGGGCCCTCCGTGTGTGAAGCGGGAGCTTTAGCCACCAGGAGAGAGAGAGAGAGAGAGAGAGAGAGAGAGAGAGAGAGTCAGACAGAGAGAAGATGAAGGCAAGCAAGTGGGTTTAAAAGAATAGACGAAAATAAATGAAGAGGACGATTGAGGGAGAGGTGGGTAAAGGAAAATAGTGGGACGAAAATAACGAAGAAAACGAAGAAGGGAGAAGAAGAACAACAAATTAGAGAATTCTTAATGTCTCCCAATACCGATGTTTGGTCATCTTCCCATCCTACTTTAAGTGCCTCATATATTTATTTCTCTCCTTCCTTCCTTCTTTCCGTCCTTCAGAAAATCTTTCGCTGTAAGAAATTATTCACAATTTCCCCTTTCTTCATATCTCCACTTCATCTCAATTTATTTTAAATATTTCTTCCATTTCCCATCTTCTCTACTCTTGATCCACTGAACTGGAGCTACCCTCCTCTTCCCCGAATCAAACTTCATTCCCTGACACTCCCGAGGCGCTGTAGGACCCATATGGGTTCAGCGCTTCCCAGTGAATGTATAATTATCTATATAATCCAGTTTACCTCATTTTTTAATTTCTTTCGTGTATCTGTTTTTTTAATTCTTTATGAATTTTTTCTCTATTCCCCATTCGTCCGCCATTTTTTTCGTCTACACTCCTCTCATTTATTTTTTAAATTTTTCTGGTTTACACTGAAGTATTTTTACTTGGGTTACCTGGAGGGGGAGTATACCTGGGGGTATACCTGGAGGGGGAGTACACCTGGAGGGGAGTATACCTGGCGGGTGAGTATATCTGGAGGGGAAATATACCTGCAGGAGAAGTATATCTGAAGTGGAGTATACCTGGACGGGGAATATTCCTGGAGGGGAGTATACCTGGAGGGGGAGTATACCTGGAGGGGAAATATACCTGGAGGGAAAGAATACCTGAAGGTGAGTTTGCCTGCAGGGAGTGTATACCTAGAGGGAGAGCATTCCAGGAGGGGAAGTATACCTGGAGGGGGAGTATACCTGGAGGGGGGGTTCAGGGGTCAACGCCCCCGCGGTCCAGTCCGTGACCAGGACTCGGTAAGTATTGGAGGAGCGCCAGATCCAAGGGACCAGAGAAATAAGAGTAAGTCATGAGAGGGGAAATGATTTGAGGGAAGGAAATGAGGGGAGTTAAGGTGATGGCACGATAAATTATTATAGTTATTATTATTATTATTATTATTATTAGTAGTAGTAGTAGTAGTAGTAGTAGTAGTAGTAATAGTAGTAGTAGCAGTAGCAGTAGTAGTAGTAGCAGCACTAATGTTAGTAACGTATACAGCAGCAAGCAGTACTACTACTACTAGTAGTACGAGTAGTAGTAGTAGTGGTAGTAAAAGAAGTAGTATGAGTAGTAGTAGTAGTAGTTGTGGTAGTAGTAGTAATAGTAGCAGCAGCCGGCATTAGTAATAGAATTAAGAGACATGCTACTACTGCCCTCTCTCTCTCTCTCTCTCTCTCTCTCTCTCTCTCTCTCTCTCTCTCTCTCTCTCTCTCTCTCTCTCTCTCTGTCTCTGTCTCTCTCACTCTCTCTCTCTCTCTCTCTCTCTCTCTCTCTCTCTCTCTCTCTCTCTCTCTCTCTCTCTCTCTCTCTCTCTCTCTCTCTCTCTCTCTCTCTCTCTCTCTCTCTCTCTCTCTCTCTCTCTCTCTCTCTCTCTCTCTCTCTCTCTCTCTCTCTCTCTCTCTCTCTCTCTCTCTCCCTGATCATAAAACCATTCCCTAACTATCACATATTTCACTCTCCCATTTCTAATCCACTTATGTGTCATTTCAGGAAAATAAATTGGATTTTTTTCCAGCCTATTTGTACCAGCAAAGACCAATTTTCTCCTCTATTCTCTCCACTATGGTGTCCTCTCTTCTCCCTTCTCTCTCCCTTGCATCATCTCTCTTCTTTCTCTTCTTTTTCTCATTTTCCACTTCCCTCCCATCTCTCTCATCTTTTATAATCATCCCATTACATATTTCCCTTCCTTGCCAATCACACATGCTTCATGCATCACTTTCTTCACTCTTTCCCTTCATATACGACCCTTCAACTGACTCGAGTCATGAACACGATCTGCAGACGGTGGAACAAGCCTTCACCACCCTGTGTGCTAAATGACCCATGCTCGTTCAGTACTTTATTAAATAAAATAATAATTTCCCCAGCTATCCTCTTTGCTCTCACATCTCTGTCTCTCTCTGTCTATCTCAATCTACCTATCTATCTATCTATCTATCTCTGTAAAATAGCTGGAGATATGCTTGAGGCTCACTGGTGTGCCCGGCGTTAGTTAGAAACATGGCTAGCACGCAGTTTACCTAACGTTTTAAGGCATCTGTAGCTGAGTGGTCTAAGGAATCACGTGGGGAGCTAAGCCACACTTGTGGATAGCCTCCAAACGTGGGTTCGAATCCTGGTGGCTAATATCTTTCTGAATATATATATATATATATATATATATATATATATATATATATATATATATATATATATATATATATATATATATATATATATATATATATATATATATATATATATATATATATATATATATATATGTGTGTGTGTGTGTGTGTGTGTGTGTGTGTGTGTGTGTGTGTGTGTGTGTGTGTGTAAGTAATGTATGTGTGTGTTATTCACACTTATATTTATTTCTAAGATTTACGTTTTGTAATAGGCGGAAAAGAAGAAGAATCTAGGAGGAAGAAGAGGGGGCGGAGGGAGAGAAGATAGAAAGAAGGATAAAGAGAAGGAGTAAGAAGAATAAAGGAGGAGGAGGAGTTGAGGAGGAGCATCTTGAACTTAGACTTCCACACCACCAACACCGCTGGCAAAAGATGGCCACCATATTTTGCGCATTTCGAAAGGAAGAAGACAATAAAGATGTGTAAAGATGGCAGGAGTGGAGAGGTAGAGGGGGGGAGGGAGAGGCGGAAGAAGTGGGAGGAGAGGCAAAGAGGAGGCATGGAACAGTGGGGAGGAAGATAGAGAGACGGGAAGGAAAGGTAGGAAAAGGGATAAGAGGCAGGAAAGTAAGAGATAGGATTGGATGGGATGAAGAGGCAGAGAGAACAGAAAAGAGAGAAGGAGCAGCATACAGAGAAGTCAAGTGTTTTCTGTATACATGATATTATATATATATAGATATATATATATATATATATATATATATATATATATATATACAATAAGATCACAGTAAACAGTTGATTTCAGGTGGTTGATTTGCATACATATATATATATATATATATATATATATATATATATATATATATATATATATATATATATATATATATATATATATATATATATATATATATATATATATGTGTGTGTGTGTGTGTGTGTGTGTTTTTGTAATGCAACTATATATAAATATATAGAAAATTTATGTACTTATTCACACTTAGCAGATGAACTTGTATATATAGTTTAGCGCAGACTTTACTTCTGTACAAGGACAGTTTCATGAGTACACACTGTGGTGAACGTTCTTGAGAGTACTTAGCGACACAGGAAGCTTGGTGTTGGACAGCTGTCGGCCACACTGGAGGCTGGTGTGTTGTTCTTCCATTAAGTCGAACGTGCAGATGATGCTATGAAGGACTTGACAGGAACCTCATGTGTTGAGGATGTGGTATTGTCTAGGATAGTAGCGCCCCTGCCATGGTGGATCGGGTTACTCCTTTCATAAGAAAAATGAAAGAGTTTTCTTCCATAAGTGTCTTGGTGAACCAATGATCTATAGTATGGTGTGAAGATATACTTCAGAGATGGTGAGAAGCTTGATCATGTCACGTGTTCGTATCAGTATATCTGAAAAAAGTGAGTAGATAACTCTCAGTTTACTGCACCTTAATACTGACTAAATCAGGGGGAAGAGACAACTGCTGCACCCATGTTCTACATTCCACATTCTTCATCCTGTGTTCTGCATCCAATATCATTCATCTCGTGTTTTGTTTGTACAAGCCTCCTCTTATGAGAACACATTAGTGGATTCAAAAAGTTTATCAAGGGCAGTACTGACGAGTGAGCCATATTGTGTGTGTGTCTTACTCATCAACTTGCCTGTACTGTTTACCATTTATAATAAATGTAAGCAATCTAAATAATTTAATCTCTGCTGGTGGAAAGTGTTCTCGGTCTGGGCGTAATTTGTCTTGAAATAAATTCAGTACGTTTTCCAAAATGTAGTGAGAGAGTGAGAGAGGATGTTTCTTAAAATTGGTGTTATTATTATTATTATTGTTATTATTATTATTATTATTATTATTATTATTATTATTAGTAGTAGTAGTAGTAGTAGTAGTAGTAGTAGTATATAAAGGAATATAAAGGAATAAATAGCGACGTAAATACGTTTGCCGTTGACACTAAAATATACCAATAAGCAATTTCAAAGGAGGACATTAGGGAAAAATCAGGATAACCTAATAATTTGATGCTGTGGTCGGAGAAGTGACAGGAGATATTTAAAGTCAAGACAACAGTGTCTAAGTGTTCGCAATAAAACTGATACGATGATGGCAATAGTCCTTAGGTTTAACACCAGTTTTATAAATCTTTGATAAGGACTCAGATTATGTGGCTCACTTCTGGCCTCCACAATACAAAATGAACATAAATGCATTTGATAAATGACGAAGTTGATTCCAGGTATTATAAATCTTTCCTACAGAAAACTGGCTGAAGGCAGTATATTTGCACTCTTTGGAAAGACGAGGAATTAGATAAGGGATATGAGTAAAATCTACATATGGAAAACAGCCATGAATGTATTGGATAACGCACTGTAAGCATGTAACAAAGACTGAACTCGAAACATTGAATATAAGTTACAAATTTAGATTTAAGAAGGATACTCGTATGTACCTCTTTGGCAGAATAGTTACAAATAAGTGCAACGAAGTCCCAGGTAGAATCATTGAGGCAAGATGTTTGGGTGGCTTTAAATATATGTTGGACGGCTATGCAAGTGTGGCAGAATGTGAATTAGGCCTACCTAGCACTGATCAGTAGGCCTATAAGCGGTGTTCTTTTATTTTTTGCGTTCCTTATATTGAGGTATTGTTGTTGTTGCTGTTTTTATTGCTATTGTTGCAGACAGGAGTTTTATTCTTGCCTGTGATGAAAGAGTAAGTCAGTGAGGTTGACCTACATTACTACGAGGACGCTCTCAGCGGGTAATCTCTGCCTTAATGAGCAAAAAAATAAAATAGTGTTTAAGAATGTTTGGAAATAAACAAATGTATATAAATATAAAGAGAGAGAGAGAGAGAGAGAGAGAGAGAGAAAGAACTGATGTAGGTAACTTGGGAACTTAGGAACTTAGGAACTTAGAAACCCCTAATCCTAGCCTTGCAAAACCCTGTTAAAGAGAGAGAGAGAGAGAGAGAGAGTTGACTAAAATTACTTGGAAGAAAAATTAAAATATCGATGAAGTGTGAAATAATGCGAGTCAAATGAGAGGATATCAATAAGGAACGCGGGAGAGAGAGAATAACAACGAAGGATAACAAGGAACGAGAGAAGAAGTTAACCAAGAGAGGGGGAATGACAGAAAAAAAAGAGGAGGAAGGAGGAAATGTAATAAATTTGAGGAAGCAAAAGCAGTAAAAAGAAGAAGAGGAAACAAAGAGAGAAATTAGAATAAAGACAACAAGAGAGCGGATTAGCATGACCAACACGGCTTTAGCGCTTCCTGAATATCATAACAAAGATCGACAGACATTTAGGCTATTGTGTGTTTTTGCTGCCATCTATTTGTGTGTGTGTACTCACCTACTTGTGGGTGCATGGGTTGAGTCACAGCTCCTGGCCCCGCCTCTTTACTGGTCGCTACTAGGTTACTCTTCCTGCTCCACGAGCTTTATCATACGTCTTCTTAAAGCTATGTATGGATCCTGCCTCCACTACATCACTTCCCAGACTATTCCACTTCCTGACAACTCTTTGACTGAAGAAATATTTCCTAACATCCCTGTGATTCATCTGAGTCTTCAGCTTCCAATTGCGACCCTTTGTTGGTGTGTCCTATCTCTGGAACATCCTGTCTCTGTCCACCTTATCAATTCCTCTCAGTATTTTATATGTCATTATCATATCCCCCTAATCTCTCCTGTCCTCTAGTGTCGTCAGGTCGATTTCCCTTAACCTCTCCTCGTAGGACATGCTCCTTAGCTCCGGGACTATTCTTATTGCAAACCTTTGCACTTATTTCTAATTTCCTTACGTGCTTGGCTAAGTGTGGGTTCTAAACTGGTGCTGCATACACATACACACATACTGTGTGTATGTGTGGAAGGAGAGAAACTTCAAAATTGGAAAGTATTAAATGGTAGAACTGAGTAAAAAGAAAAAGATGATGATAATGTTGATGATGATGATGATGATAATGATGATGATGATGATGATGATGAAAGAAAAGGATGAGGAGGAAGAGGAGGAGGAGGACAAAGTAGAAAAGGTGAAAGGTAATGCAGTAAGGCAGAGAGAGAGAGAGAGAGAGAGAGAGAGAGAGAGAGAGAGAGAGAGAGAGAGAGAGAGAGAGAGAGAGAGAGAGAGAGAGAGAGAGAGAGAGAGAGAGAGAGAGAGAGAGAGAGAGAGAGAGAGAGAGAGAGAGAGAGAGAGAGAGAGAGAGAGAGAGAGAGAGAGAGAGAGAGAGAGAGAGAGAGAGAGAGAGAGAGAGAGAGAGAGAGAGAGAGAGAGACAGATAGACAGACAGACAGATAGACAGACAGAGGCAGAGAGGAGAAACTAAGAAAATAGAAAGAGGGGAAGGAATCCAAGCGCAGAGAGAGGGGGGGTCGAGCAGGCTAGAAAGAAGGCTAGAGAGTAGAGTCGAGCAGATTAGAAAGGGGAGAGAGGGGTCGAGTGTGTCTAGCTGGGTAGGCGACGCCTCTTTAAGACCTCGTAATGGCGGTGGTTAAGAGTCATAGCAACCAACATGCTGAGAGGAGCTACACCAAACTGGTGAAGGTGAAAGAGGGGGAAGAGAGAGAGACAGTGATGATGAGGAAAGGGAGGGAGAGACGGACGGAAGATAAAGGGAGGATAGGAGGTAGGGTGATCGGTGAAAGGGAAGGTGTGATGTGTGTCCGAGCAGCATAATGACATCAACGATGTAAAGTCATGTGGCCAATTGAAAGCACTGGTCAACAGATGACTCCAATCTCATCCTGTTCCCTGTTTGTATTTCTTATAACAATAAAAGGGCTTTCAAGTGAGCTGAAATAGGTAACAACTCTTAGCTTGTAAATAAATTTAGGAACCCTGACCCTAACCTTGTGAAACCCTGTGTAAAGAGAGAGAGAGAGAGAGAGAGAGAGATGGTGGAGTGGAATGGAGTTGAAGTTACGAAGAGAAAATTGATGAAAATAAAATTCATGTGAGGTAAGGGTAAATAACGTAAACAACAACACGAAGCGATAAATGAAGAAAGAAATTAAGGAAGGATTATGAGAAATTTGGCAAGGAAGGAGGAAACCAGGATAAGAAATTGTTGAGAAAGGTGGCAAGAAAGTAGAAAACTAGAAAAGGAATTGAGAGATGATGGC
>NC_091360.1:4935438-4955438 GCF_038502225.1 Cherax quadricarinatus | reverse complement strand
ATATGTATATATATATATACATATGTATATATATATATAAATACAAGGAATTCGCAAGAGCAGGCGAAATATACACAAACACTTATCTCTGGTTGAAGGAGTCTCGAACCTAAGAACCTTGGAACAAGGTGCGCAGTGCTTTACCAATCTACCCACACTTGACCAATACCTTATATTTCGCCTGCTCTTGCGAATTCCTTTGCATTGTTAATATCTCTAGTAAGACTGATGCATGCAGGGGATGAGATGAAAAGCTGTAAGCCTTCTCCATGAAAGCTGGCTGCCTTGGATCAAAGTCTAGCGCAAGCTGGACTCCAAGGTATTGGTCCAGTGTGGGTAGATTGGTAAAGCACTGCGTATCTTGTTCCAAGGTTCGTAGGTTCGAGTCTCCTTCAGCCAGAGATCAGTGTTTGTGTATATTTCGCCTGCTCTTGCGAATTCCTTGCATTGTTAATATCTCTAGTAAGACTGATGCATGCAGGGGATGAGATGAAAAGCTGTAAGCCTTCTCCCTGAAAGCTGGCTGCCTTGGATCAAAGTCTAGCGCAAGCTGGACTCCAAGGTATTGGTCCAGTGTGGGTAGATTGATAAAGCACTGCGTACCTTGTTCCAAGGTTCGTAGGTTCGAGTCTCCTTCAGCCAGAGATCAGTGTTTGTTTGTATATATATATATATATATATATATATATATATATATATATATATATATATATATATATATATATATATATATATATGCAATAAGATCACAGTAAACAGGTGATTTCAGAAAATGCAAAACAACCACTCTGAAAGAATAGAGAAATTCCAAGCGCATTCGTGAGTACTCACATTATCAAGGAACATAGTTCCTTGATAATGTGAGTAGTCACGAAAGCGCTTGGAATTTCTCTATTCTTTCAGAGTGGTTGTTTTGCATATATATATATATATATATATATATATATATATATATATATATATATATATATATATATATATATATATATAGTATATATATATATATATATATATATATATATATATATATATATATATATATATATATATATATATATATATATATATATATACATATATATATATATATATATATATATATATATATATATATATATATATATATATATATATATATATATATATATATATATATATATATATATATAGGGAGGTACCACCTCTAGAACTGTCATGGGGACCCTCATCCTCAGAGAAAAGAATAGACTTGCTTCAGGGAAAACTCATGGTTTTCCCTGAAGCTGTTTGAGAATTTTCTCCTACCGCCCCCTATATTTCAAGTATGTCTTATTTAAAGACAAAAATACATTGGCCAAACATTCACAAAAATACAACAGAAAGCAAAACAACATAGGTAACTCAGAGCTTCATCTCGAATACTTCGTCCAGCTCCCCTGCAGTGGGCCGCGTGCCCAGAATGCTGCAGGCAATATATATATATATATATATATATATATATATATATATATATATATATATATATATATATATATATATATATATATATATATATATATATATATATACATATATGCAATAAGATCACAGTAAACAGGTGATTTCAAAATATGCAAAACAACCACTCTGAAAGAATAGAGAAATTCCAAGCACTTTCGTGACTACTCACATTATCAAGGAACTATGAAAGTGAAGCATCCAAGGAAGCTATATAAGGGGTCGGCCAGCACCTCACTATCAGATCCCACAACGGTTAAACACGTGACGCGCGGCGAGCCAACTTGGACAGGTCCTTTGCAAAACTCACCCCCAAGCTATTTATTTGTCCAGTGTATTATTAAATTCTACCCAAATTCTATTAATTATAAATGGATCTAATTTATATAAACCAAAGGAAATATTCATATTATTGTCAAAAACTGCTTTTTATGAGACAAGATTCAATTATATTCCTGTCGACCATGGACTTGCTTGATACTACTTTCTCAACTTTTTGAAAATCAATTGGATGGTTAAAATCTCTTACATGAATAAATAGAGCATTGGAATCTTGTCCAGTTCTAATGCTATATTTATGTTGTTTTAATCTTAGTTCGAGATTTTTACCAGTTTGACCGTAATAAACTTTATCGCAAATTTTACAAGGAATCTTATAGACACATCCATCAGCATTTTGGGGGGAATTCTTAATCAAAAGTTTTTTTACTGTATCAAGATTTTTGAATACAACTTTAATATTAAAAGTCTTAAGAAGAGAAGGCATATCAACCAAGTTTTCATGGTAAGGGAGAACCAACATATTTTTAGTTGAATAAGGCTGGTTGCCCTTTTTTGGATTATAAAAAGTGTTCCTAGCAACTTTAAAAGATTTATCAATTACATTTCTTGGGTATTTTAAATCATTACCTATTTCATAAATTTTGGATATTTCCTCATCTATGAACTCAGGACTACAAATTCGTAAAGCTCTCAAAAACATTGATGAGAAAACAGACAGTTTGACTCTATCTTGATGCGAGGAATAATAGTGGACATAGGAACAGTTATTTGTAGGTTTTCTGTAAATTTTAAATTTGAATTCATTATTACCCTTAATAATTAAAACATCTAGAAAAGGCAATGAGTTATTTTCTTCAAACTCAACAGTAAAGTTTATAGAATGGGCTAAGCTATTTAATTTTCCAAGAAAATGGTGTATATCTACATTTTTGGGCATAAGACACAAAATATCATCAACATATCTGAACCATTTAGCTCTATTAGGGAGGATTGTGTTAAGCAACTTTGTTTCAAAAAATTCCATGTATAGGTTACTAAGAACAGGTGAAAGAGGATTTCCCATTGCCATACCAAACTTCTGAGTGTAAAACTTATCATTAAATACAAATTTTGCATCAACAATGCAAAGTTTAATAAGTTTAATGATAGTAGGAACTGGCAATGGTAAATCATAGTTAACGAGTTCTTCAGATAAGAAACTTAATAAA
Source organism: Cherax quadricarinatus (assembly GCF_038502225.1). Lineage (NCBI taxonomy): Eukaryota > Metazoa > Arthropoda > Malacostraca > Decapoda > Parastacidae > Cherax > Cherax quadricarinatus. Next base: position 4,952,472 of record NC_091360.1, on the reverse strand, counting down.
TCATCAACAGGAACTTTCGTAAACAAGGAAGTAACATCAAAACTAACCATGTTAAAATCATTTAAGTCAGTCAAGGAGCTTAATTTATCAACCAAGTCTATGTTGTTTTTAACATTAAAGTTAGAAATTTTGCCAACAATAGGGCTCAAAATATCAACAAGCCATTTGGATAATTTATATGAAACTGACCCTATGGAGCTAATAATTGCCCTCAAAGATTCTTTAAGTCTTATGATACACTTAATAACAATAAAAATTTGCGCCTTACTAAAGCAGAAAAAATAAATGCAATAGTAATTATGAAAGAAAATGATTACCAAGAAAAAATGAATAATCTCTTAGATGATACTGAAACCTATTCTAAACTTAGGAAAAATCCCCTAGAAACCGTTAACAGCAATTTCAATAAAACAATAAAACTTCTACTGAAAGGCAAAGATGAATTAGTCAAACAATTTACTTCCACTAATCCATCTTTACCTTACATGTATGGACTAATAAAAACACACAAACCAGGGAATCCAGTCAGACCAATTATTAGCTCCATAGGGTCAGTTTCATATAAATTATCCAAATGGCTTGTTGATATTTTGAGCCCTATTGTTGGCAAAATTTCTAACTTTAATGTTAAAAACAACCGTTGTGGGATCTGATAGTGAGGTGCTGGCCGACCCCTTATATAGCTTCCTTGGATGCTTCACTTTCATAGTTCCTTGATAATGTGAGTTGTCACGAAAGCGCTTGGAATTTCTCTATTCTTTCAGAGTGGTTGTTTTGCATATATATATATATATATATATATATATATATATATATATATATATATATATATATATATATATATATATATATATATATATATATTATACCTCTGTGGCTGGAATGGGGACCCTCATCCTCAGAGAAGACAATAAACGTACCTCAGGGAAAACTCAAGGTTCTCCCCGGAGCTGTTCGAATATTTTCTTCTTCTACCACCCCCTATATTGAATATTCTATGTAAACATTTATTAATAAACAGAATACATTTACAGAAAAACATAAACATGAATACAATGGCACAATGTATTAAAGATCACGAATTTCCTCCAGCTCCTCCGAGGCTGGACGCGAGCCAAGTATGCAGCAAGCATTTCCCCTCTGGATGGCTACGCTGAGGCGCTGGAACATGAAAGTGGCTGCCCTTGGGTCCCTGGTGGTGTCGATGAGTCTGGAGCCCAATTCTTTAAGGAAACGTGTGACATTTTTTCCCCATGATCCCAAGGTCTCTGATCCCACTGGGACAAATTGATACTGTTGGCTTATGTCCCTGTATTTGCTGATCTTGTACTCCGCCCTGTGGTCAGCAGCTCCTCCCTGTCGCCCCACACTGTGATGGATATAGGTATCAGCCAGTGTGGACACACAGGTATAGTCCCATGCTAAGAGCTTGCCATTCTTCCAAGGATAGATGGTGATCCCGTCGGGGCGGGTTGCTGAGTTGTGGGTATGGTTGGCTGCTAGTGATCGGGGCTCCCTATCGGCTGGGCATCCAGCTGTAGCAAAGATTCTCTTAATGATGTCATTGACCTCATTGTGTCTTACATGCCAGCCCTTGGTTTTGGAACAGTTAAGACCATGTAGACCGTACTGGTCTGCTTGCGCTTCGCCGCAAATATATATATATATATATATATATATATATATATATATATATATATATATATATATATATATATATATATATATATATATATATATAATCGGATAGACAAATAATGTACTTTTCTGCAAGGTACTTCACTAATAAGACTCAGAGGCATTACAAAAATTACACATCGACACCCCGTTCCCCAGTATTTTCACAAGCAAATGTAAAAAAAATGAGAAAAGGAGAAATAACAGCGCGATACTCTAAGTGAAAATGGAATGAAATCCTATTTAGAATCAAATTCGATTCCAACCTCTGGCTCAGAAAACGCGTTCTTTTTGGGGTACTGGAGCACCCTCATCTCATTCCCAAATAACAATACGGTCCTGGAAACCGTTCAGTGTGTTTATACAAATTCAGGGCTCCGGATATTGCGATCTTTAGTTCTTGAAGTCTTATGAATCGAATATCGCAGTTCCTAAGCTGGATTAAAGCGTCCATCTCTACATGATAATCCTCCTGAGGGGAATATTCTCTCTCTCTCTTGTGACTTACGCCGGCTGATATTCTTGTAATGTTTTCAGCTATGAGAGGGATATGCATTTCGACATGTCTGTCTCTCTCTGTCTCTCTGTCTCCCTGTCTCTCTCTGTCTCTGTCTGTCTGTCTGTCTGTCTCTCTCTCTCTCTCTCTCTCTCTCTCTCTCTCTCTCTCTCTCTCTCTTTTTTACACAGGGTTTGACAAGGTTAAGGATTCCTAGCTTTATTGACAAGCTATTTACAGGTTAAGGATTCCTAACTTTATTGGCAAGCTAAGAGCTGTTACCTACATCAGCTCATTTGAAAGCATTTTTATTGTTATGAGACATACAAGTAGGGAACAGGATGAAGTTGGAGCCATCTGTGGGCCAGCATTTTCATTTGATCAACTGACTTTATCTCGTTGACATCATTATGCTGTACGAATGTGTTCCATACTCGAGTCATCCTGGGTATGTATGATCTCAGATAGAGTGATGTTCTGGAGAAGGGTACAGCCAGAGTGAAGTTGCTGCTTTCTGCCCGTCTTGTGGCATAAAAGCTTGTTTCACGCTGTCCTCGAAGTGGATCCAAGTGTGGTATTTTGACAATATTGGCCTTGTACATAACAGTAAGGCCACCCACATCTCTCTCTCTCTCTCTCTCTCTCTCTCTCTCTCTCTCTCTCTCTCTCTCTTTCACGCATACACGCAACTCCGAAAACACACGCACACACAAACACACACACACACACACACACGCATACACGCAACTCCGAAAACACACACACACACGCACACACAAGCACACACACACACACGCACACACACACACACACACACACACACACACACACACACACACACACACTGTGTATGTTAGGCCCATACTGGAGTATGCAGCACCAGTCTGGAACCCACACCTGGTCAAGCACGTCAAGAAGTTAGAGAAAGTACAAAGGTTTGCAACAAGGCTAGTACCAGAGATCAAGGGAATGTCGTACGAGGAAAGGTTAAGGGAAATCGGACTGACGACACTGGAGGACAGAAGGGTCAGGGGAGACATGATAACGACATACAAAATACTGCGGGGAATAGACAAGGTGGACAGAGATAGGATGTTCCAGAGAGGGGACACAGGGACAAGGGGTCACAACTGGAAGCTGAAGACTCAGACGAGTCACAGGGACGTTAGGAAGTATTTCTTCAGTCATAGAGTTGTCAGCAAGTGGAATAGCCTAGCAAGTGAAGTAGTGGAGGCAGGAACCATACATAGTTTTAAGAAGAGGTATGACAAAGCTCAGGAAGCAGAGAGAGAGAGGACCCAGTAGCGATCAGTGAAGAGGCGGGGCCAGGAGCTGAGTCTCGACCCCTGCAACCACAATTAGGTGAGTACAATTAGGTGAATACACTTATCTTGCAGATAAGTGTTATCTTGCAGACAAATGAGAGCAAGTGTTCAGTATCTCTCTTAACAATAAGTCGCTCACAGTAACTCACAATTTCTCTTAACAACAACTCACAATCTATCATCGCTCACAAAACTCCTCATGATCGGTTCAAATATACAACTCACTCCAATCCTTCCCTAAATAGATGGAAATTATTGACGATTTCACCTTCCACGTGTACGTCAACCCTCCATCACCTGCTAAAATAGATGGAAAATTATTGAGTTTTTCCCTACCATATTTTTTTATCCGTGTCCTGTTGAAAGGGGGCGCCTTGATGCCTGTAAAATGCTCATGGTCAAAGGAACTGGAGCTACCTTCCGTCCTTGGGTCAGACCTGACTTCTTCTTCAGGCTCCATATGAACCATACGGGTTTAACATTTCTCCATCAATATAACAATAATAATAATAATATTAAGTTAACAATAATAATAATAATAACAACAATATTAATAATAACAATAATAATAATAAAAATGATAATAAAACCATTAATAATAATAAAAATAATAAAACCACCACTAATACCACTACTACTACTACTACTACTACTAATAATAATAATAATAATAATAATATCTATCCTTTGTAAGGTGAGACTGGAGTAGTGGAGTTGTTCACCCCGCGACCTATATAAGTAAAACGAGCAGCGAGGGAAACAGATTACAGAGAGTGGACCGTTAACGGTATGGTCCCCGTTGTAGCCTAATTGCCTCGTTACAGCTGCTTTGGTGGCAACAGGTAGTGATAGGTGGTATAATGGTAACACTAGGGGGAAAGGGGGTTATAGACAGTACTTGTTATATATATATATATATATATATATATATATATATATATATATATATATATATATATATATATATATATATATATATATGTATATATATATATATATATATATATATATATATATATATATATATATATATATGTATATATATATATATATATATATATATATATATATATATATATATATATATATATATATATATATAAGATGGGGTCCACCTCTTGTGTAAATTGTGGGACCCACAGCCTCGGAGAAGTGGATAAAAATGCTTCGTGGAAGAATATTTGGATTTCTTCCTAAAGCCGCTTGAATACTCCACTTCCCCTACCACACCATCTTTTCATTCTTTTTTACCAATGGGTATTTTTTATTACATAATATGGTACAAAAGGTTTAAGAGATACATTGTTGATATACAGATGGCATATACAGTACATGAGGTGTGAGAGATAAATGTCTAGTACATATTGTTACGTGTTTGTCACTGATTATAATGCGAAAATCTCATCCAGCTCTTCAGAACTGGGGCGCGTGTCCAAAATACAGCAGGCATTACCCCTCTGAACAGCAGCGCTGCGTCGCTGGAATATATATATATATATATATATATATATATATATATATATATATATATATATATATATATATATATATATATATATATATATATATATATATATATGTTCCAAGGCTGGCTGCCTTGTATCAACGTCTAGCGTGAGCTGGGCGCCAAGGTATTGGTCCAGTGTGGTGAGGATGGTAAAGCATTGCGTACCTTGTTCCAAGGTTCGTAGGTCCGAGTCTTCTTCGGCCAGAGATCAATGTTTATTTATATTATATATATATATATATATATATATATATCTATATATATATATATATATATATATATATATATATATATATATTATATTTTATTTTTTTATTATCACACCGGCCGATTCCCACCAAGGCAGGGTGGCCCGAAAAAGAAAAACTTCCACCATCATTCACTCCATCACTGTCTTGCCAGAAGGGTGCTTTACACTACAGTTTTTAAACTGCAACATTAACACCCCTCCTTCAGAGTGCAGGCACTGTACTTTCCATCTCCAGGACTCAAGTCCGGCCTGCCGGTTTCCCTGAACCCCTTCATAAATGTTACTTTGCTCACACTCCAACAGCACGTCAAGTATTAAAAACCATTTGTCTCCATTCACTCCTATCAAACACGCTCACGCGTACCTGCTGGAAGTCCAAGCCCCTCGCACACAAAACCTCCTTTACCCCCTCCCTCCAACCTTTCCTAGGCCGACCCCTACCCCGCCTTCCTTCCACTACAGACTGATACACTCTTGAAGTCACTCTGTTTCGCTCCATTCTCTCTACATGTCCGAACCACCTCAACAACCCTTCCTCAGCCCTCTGGACAACAGTTTTGGCAATCCCGCACCTCCTCCTAACTTCCAAACTACGAATTTTCTGCATTATATTCACACCACACATTGCCCTCAGACATGACATCTCCACTGCCTCCAGCCTTCTCCTCGCTGCAACATACATCACCCATGCTTCACACCCATATAAGAGCGTTGGTAAAACTATACTCTCATACATTCCCCTCTTTGCCTCCAAGGACAAAGTTCTTTGTCTCCACAGACTCCTAAGTGCACCACTCACTCTTTTCCCCTCATCAATTCTATGATTCATCTCATCTTTCATAGACCCATCTGCTGACACGTCCACTCCCAAATATCTGAATACATTCACCTCCTCCATACTCTCTCCCTCCAATCTGATATTCAATCTTTCATTACCTAATCTTTTTGTTATCCTCATAACCTTACTCTTTCCTGTATTCACCTTTAATTTTCTTCTTTTGCACACCCTACCAAATTCATCCACCAATCTCTCCAACTTCTCTTCAGAATCTCCCAAGAGCACAGTGTCATCAGCAAAGAGCAGCTGTGACAACTCCCACTTTGTGTGTGATTCTTTATCTTTTAACTCCACGCCTCTTGCCAAGACCCTCGCATTTACTTCTCTAACAACCCCATCTATAAATATATTAAACAACCACAGTGACATCACACATCCTTGTCTAAGGCCTACTTTTACAGGGAAATAATTTCCCTCTTTCCTACATACTTTAACTTGAGCCTCACCATCCTTGTAAAAACTCTTCACTGCTTTCAGTAACCTACCTCCTACACCATACACCTGCAACATCTGCCACATTGCCCCCCTATCCACCCTGTCATACGCCTTTTCCAAATCCATAAATGCCACAAAGACCTCTTTAGCCTTATCTAAATACTCTTCACTTATATGTTTCACTGTAAAACACCTGGTCCACACACCCCCTACCTTTCCTAAAGCCTCCTTGTTCATCTGCTATCCTATTCTCCGTCTTACTCTTAATTCTTTCAATAATAACTCTACCATACACTTTACCAGGTATACTCAGCAGACTTATCCCCCTATAATTTTTGCACTCTCTTTTATCCCCTTTGCATTTATACAAAGGAACTATGCATGCTCTCTGCCAATCCCTAGGTACCTTACCCTCTTCCATACATTTATTAAATAATTGCACCAACCACTCCAAAACTATATCCCCACCTGCTTTTAACATTTCTATCTTTATCCCATCAATCCCGGCTGCCTTACCCCCTTTCATTTTACCTACTGCCTCACGAACTTCCCCCACACTCACAACTGACTCTTCCTCACTCCTACAAGATGTTATTCCTCCTTGACCTATACACGAAATCACAGCTTCCCTATCTTCATCAACATTTAACAATTCCTCAAAATATTCCCTTCATCTTCCCAATACCTCTAACTCTAAATTTAATAACTCTCCTCTCCTATTTTTAACTGACAAATCCATTTGTTCTCTAGGCTTTCTTAACTTGTTAATCTCACTCCAAAACTTTTTCTTATTTTCAACAAAATTTGTTGATAACATCTCACCCACTCTCTCATTTGCTCTCTTTTTACATTGCTTCACCACTCTCTTAAAAAAACTTCTTATATGCTAACTTTTTCTCCCTTACTACTCTCTTTACATCATCATTCCACCAATCGCTCCTCTTCCCTCCCGCACCCACTTTCCTGTAACCACAAACTTCTGCTGAACACTCTAACACTACATTTTTAAACCTACCCCACACACACATATATATATATATATATATATATATATATATATATATATATATATATATATATATATATATATATATATATATATATATATATATATGTATATGTATATATATATATATATATATATATATATATTTATGTATATATATATATATATATATATATATATATATATATATATATATATATATATATATATATATATATATATATATATATATATATATATATATATATATGCAATAAGATCACAGTAAACAGGTGATTTCAGAATATGCAAAACAACCACTCTGAAAGAAAAGAGAAATTCCAAGCGCTTTCGTGACTACTCACATTATCAAGGAACTATGAAAGTAAAGCATCCAAGGAAGCTATATAAGGGGTCTGGCCAGCACCTCACTATCAGATCCCACAACGGTTAAACACCTGACGCGCGCCGACCCAACTTGGATAGGTCCTTTGCACAACTCACCCCACAAACTATTCTACCCAAGAAAATTTAAAAATTATTTGTCCAGTGTATTATTAAATTCTTCCCAAATTCTATTAATTATAAATGGATCTAATTTATATAAACCAAAGGAAATATTCATATTATTGTCAAAACTGCTTTTTATGAAACAAGATTCAATTATATTCCTGTCGACCATGGACTTGCTTGATACTATTTTCTCAACTTTTTGAAAATCAACTGGATGGTTAAAATCTCTTACATGAATAAATAGAGCATTGGAATCTTGTCCAGTTCTAATGCTATATTTATGTTGTTTTAATCTTAGTTCGAGATTTTTACCAGTTTGACCGTAATAAACTTTATCGCAAATTTTACAAGGAATCTTATAGACACATCCATCAGCATTTTGGGGGGAATTCTTTATCAAAAGTTTTTTTACTGTATCAAGATTTTTGAATACAACTTTAATATTAAAAGTCTTAAGAAGAGAAGGCATATCAACCAAGTTTTCATGGTAAGGGAGAACCAACATATTTTTAGTTGAATAAGGCTGGTTGTCCCTTTTTGGATTGTAAAAAGTATTTCTAGCAACTTTAAAAGATTTATCAATTACATTTCTTGGGTATTTTAAATCATTACCTATTTCATAAATTTTGGATATTTCCTCATCTATGAACTCAGGACTACAAATTCGTAAAGCTCTCAAAAACATTGATGAGAAAACAGACAGTTTGACTCTATCTTGATGCGAGGAATAATAGTGGACATAGGAACAGATATTTGTAGGTTTTCTGTAAATTTTAAATTTGAATTCATTATTACCCTTAATAATTAAAACATCTAGAAAAGGTAATGAGTTATTTTCTTCAAACTCAACGGTAAAGTTTATAGAATGGGCTAAGCTATTTAATTTTCCTAGGAAATGGTGTATATCTACATTTTTGGGCATAAGACACAAAATATCATCAACATATCTGAACCATTTAGCTCTATTAGGGAGGATTGTGTTAAGTAACCTTGTTTCAAAAAATTTCATGTATAGGTTACTAAGAACAGGTGAAAGAGGATTTCCCATTGCCATACCAAACTTCTGAGTGTAAAACTTATCATTAAATACAAATTTTGCATCAACAATGCAAAGTTTAATAAGTTTAATGACAGTAGGAACTGGCAATGGTAAATCATAGTTAACGAGTTCTTCAGATAAGAAACTTAATAAATCATCAACAGGAACTTTCGTAAATAAGGAAGTAACATCAAAACTAACCATGTTAAAATCATTTAAGTCAGTCAAGGAGCTTAATTTATCAACCAAGTCTATGTTGTTAAATAAAGTAAGCTCCTTGACTGACTGACTTAAATGATTTTAACATGGTTAGTTTTAATGTTACTTCCTTGTTTACGAAAGTTCCTGTTGATGATTTATTAAGTTTCTTATCTGAAGAACTCGTTAACTATGATTTACCATTGCCAGTTCCTACTATCATTAATCTTATTAAACTTTGCATTGTTGATGCAAAATTTGTATTTAATGATAAGTTTTACACTCTGAAGTTTGGTATGGCAATGGGAAATCCTCTTTCACCTGTTCTTAGTAACCTATACATGGAATTTTTTTGAAACAAGGTTACTTAGCACAATCCTCCCTAATAGAGCTAAATGGTTCAGATATGTTGATGATATTTTGTGTCTTATGCCCAAAAATGTAGATATACACCATTTCCTAGGAAAATTAAATAGCTTAGCCCATTCTATTAACTTTACCGTTGAGTTTGAAGAAAATAACTCATTGCCTTTTCTAGATGTTTTAATTATTAAGGGTAATAATGAATTCAAATTTAAAATTTACAGAAAACCTACAAATAACTGTTCCTATGTCCACTATTATTCCTCGCATCAAGATAGAGTCAAACTGTCTGTTTTCTCATCAATGTTTTTGAGAGCTTTACGAATTTGTAGTCCTGAGTTCATAGATGAGGAAATATCCAAAATTTATGAAATAGGTAATGATTTAAAATACCCAAGAAATGTAATTGATAAATCTTTTAAAGTTGCTAGAAATACTTTTTACAATCCAAAAAGGGACAACCAGCCTTATTCAACTAAAAATATGTTGGTTCTCCCTTACCATGAAAACTTGGTTGATATGCCTTCTCTTCTTAAGACTTTTAATATTAAAGTTGTATTCAAAAATCTTGATACAGTAAAAAAACTTTTGATAAAGAATTCCCCCCAAAATGCTGATGGATGTGTCTATAAGATTCCTTGTAAAATTTGCGATAAAGTTTATTACGGTCAAACTGGTAAAAATCTCGAACTAAGATTAAAACAACATAAATATAGCATTAGAACTGGACAAGATTCAAATGCTCTATTTATTCATGTAAGAGATTTTAACCATCCAATTGATTTTCAAAAAGTTGAGAAAATAGTATCAAGCAAGTCCAAGGTCGACAGGAATATAATTGAATCTTGTTTCATAAAAAGCAGTTTTGACAATAATATGAATATTTCCTTTGGTTTATATAAATTAGATCCATTTATAATTAATAGAATTTGGGAAGAATTTAATAATACACTGGACAAATAATTTTTAAATTTTCTTGGGTAGAATAGTTTGTGGGGTGAGTTGTGCAAAGGACCTATCCAAGTTGGGTCGGCGCGCGTCAGGTGTTTAACCGTTGTGGGATCTGATAGTGAGGTGCTGGCCAGACCCCTTATATAGCTTCCTTGGATGCTTTACTTTCATAGTTCCTTGATAATGTGAGTAGTCACGAAAGCGCTTGGAATTTCTCTATTCTTTCAGAGTGGTTGTTTTGCATATATATATATATATATATATATATATATATATATATATATATATATATATATATATATATATATATATATATATATATATATATATATATATATATATACATATCTTGTTCTTTCTTTCAACAAACCGGCCGTATCCCACCAAGGTGGGGTGGCCCAAAAGGAAAAATGAAAGTTTCTCCTTTTACATTTAGTAATATATACAGGAGAAGGGGTTACTAGCCCCTTGCTCCCGGCATTTTAGTCGCCTCTTACAACACGCATAGCTTACGGAGGAAGAATTCTGTTCCACTTCCCCATGGAGATAAGAGGAAATAAACAAGAACTAGAAAGAAAATAGAAGAAAACCCAGATGGGTGTGTACATATATGTTTGTACATGTATGTGTAGTGTGACCTAAGTGTCAGTAGAAGTATCAAGACGTACCTGAAATCTTGCATGTTTATGAGACAGAAAAAAAGACACCAGCAATCCTAGCATCATGTAAAACAATTACAGGCTTCCGTTTTACACTCACTTGGCAGGACGGTAGTACCTCCCTGGGCGGTTGCTGTCTACCAACCCACTACCTAGGATATATATATATATATGTATATATATATATGTATATATATATATATATATATATATATATATATGTATATATATATATGTATATATATATATGTATATATATATATATATTGAGGAACACCCGCAGTTTATAGTTACCTTATTCTATTTGATAGTTACATTGTGTGAACACCCGTTGTGTGCCTGCCCTATTTTATTGGAGAGTTACATTTTGTGGATGCCACACTGAGTGATTTCCCCATTCTCTATGATAGTTACAATAAGAATAAGTATAAGAAGCTTATTTTGACATGATACATGGTTGTACGGAGGAATATAATAGTTGGGTGTGCATGCCAAAAGCTCCTTAGTATGCAGAGCATTTCGTGCAAACTTAAAAAATAACTTAAGATTAGGAAGGCAATAATAGTTTATATGGTCATTAGATAAGTTACAGTGAGTATAAGAGAATTGAATATTCTGTTAGGAAATGGTATATGGCTGCCATACACTATATAATAGTTACAGTGGGGGAACACTCGTTGTGTGTGGCTGTCATACACTATGTAATAGTTACAGTGTGGGAACAGACACAGTGTGTGGATTTTCTGTTTAGCGAAAGAGGAAAACGTGAGAGAAATTAGAGATATCAAACAGAAAAACAGAGGAATCGGAAGGATAGGGAATATAAATTAAGAAAAGCTTGGTACAAGAAAATGAAATAGGAAAAGAAAGAAGAGACACACTGAAGTAGATGAAAGAGAAGGAAGGGATGAAAGAGGAAGAAGGGATGAAAGCGAAGCCAAAAGAAGGAGAACTAGAGAGCTGATTTGAAAAGGAAAATAAAAAAAATGATTGAAAATAGAGAAAAACATAAAAAACATTCGAATAAACACTTAACGTGAAGGAATAGCAAAAATGAGAAGAGGAAGAGCAAGAGACAAGAATAATTGTAACATAAAGGGGAGCCAATTTTTATGGTGCGATAAACTAACGTCGAAATTTGTAACGTATATATTGAGCCATTTTTCTTGATAGTGTTAATTCTGTCCGCTTGTGATGTATATACTGCTGTGGCAATACTCTCTTCTCTCTCTCTCTCTCTCTCTCTCTCTCTCTCTCTCTCTCTTATATATATATATATATATATATATATATATATATATATATATATATATATATATATATATATATATATATATATATATATATATATATAAAGTAATCTTCTCTATGGAGGTTTACATACAATTTTTTTTCGTATAGACAATGCTTGGAAAGTTTACCAGCGTAAAAATATATTTAAGAAGCTAGACCAGTCGTTCAGTTCTTTATACAGGACTGTCAGGCCAGAACTCGAGGGTTGTCAAGAGCACCAGACCAACTCGATGTCTCCCTCATGGTAAAAGGCTACTTCATGGGGTAGAGAAAATTAATGAAGTTTGTCATGCGAGCCGGTCTGTTTTTCCCCTGTCATAGATGAGAGTTACTAGTGGATCTTTTTGATTTATGGTGCACAGCTGTGAAGGGAAAAAGGTCAGGCAGTTTCTGGAGGCCTTGAAAATTTCGCTCCAGGCATTAAAGAATTAGTCCACTTTAGGAATTGTTTGATAAAGAATTAGGCATATGAGCGATGCATTTTTATTTGTAGACGTTTCGCCATCCAGTGGCTTTATCAATACAAATTCCAGGACATAATGGGAAGACTGTAGAACTATATACCAAAGACGAGGTAATCAGAACCGTAGTCTTGAAGACTACGGTTCTCTTCAATAATCCCAAGACTTAAGGTCTAGCTACCTCGTTTTTGTATAGAGTTCTACAGTCTTCCCATTATGTCCTTGAATTTGTATTGATAAAGCCACTGGATAGCGAAACGTCTATAAATAAAAATGCGTTGCACATGTGTCTAATTCTTCATTGTCGGTATTATAAGACATTCATGTACAAAGAAAGATTCAGGGGTGCTGCCTGAGTGCCTAGTTTATCGCTCACTTCGTGTTCATCTCGTGAGCGGTAGCGCAAAACGGTTTTTACGTGCGCCGTTGATGATGATTCCCTTACGTTTATTTTATGCCGCTTTCGGGACCTATCTCCCTAGCGGGCCGGTCCCAAATAAGACTTCTTGGTTGCTGGGCTAACTGATTATGCGGTTCCTGTTGGCGGCAGTCAGCTCGACATATGCACCACAACCAAATTGACGAGAAACTGCTTTCGAAAAACGTTTCAGGTTCCTCCTCGAAAACAACCAGAGATTTCTGGGTGAAACGCCCCTTATGCACGAATGGAGGGGGTTAAAAAATCGAGAACCTCTCACACATTCCAAGTTCTCTCTCATAGAGTACTCATTGTACCTCTTCTTATTGTTGGATCTACCTTGTGTCATCTGCTAAGCCTCCTGCTTTCATACGTAGCATTTTCATCTACAGTATGTCCGCTATGAGGATGAGAAGCAGTAGACTCCAGATATGCCTTGGAGAATTGAGTTTTTACTTCGCTGATGCTTGATAGCACGATAGCATTTGTCAAATTTCTTTGTGAAATCCGGGTATAGTCCAGTCATAGTGGGTTAGTAGTTGTAACAAGGATGATCTTGCAGCTCTAAATCTATGTTGGTTTGAGTTGTGCAAATAATGTTGCTACATAAAGCTTGAAATTTGGCGTCTCATCACCGTTTCAAATACTTTTATGTTGTACGATATTGGGGCTACCTCTCATTTTTTTTTTTTTTTTGTCAGAGTTCTGTTGCCTCCGTTGCTATGTCAGCACTTTCTATGTAAGTTTATTTAGGTACAGGTGCACATAAGTATAATTATCATTTATAGTTTAACATATGTGTAAATTACTTGGGGTCACACAAAAAAAAATGTCAGAAAAAGTCACTTATTTTCATTATGTCGATGATCTTGATGTGGTTGGCCAATATCGTCCCGTCCCGGGTCTTATTCAGCTGGTGACCCAGCACATCCATTAAGGTCTCTGGGACTGAACTAAGATGCAAAAACTTTCTCCAAAGGATACTGAGTGCTAGTGTTAGCACAGTTGTGCACTTCTTTATAAATAATTCCACGAACCGGCCCAGGTGCTGCATAAAAGGGCATGTTTTCGATTACTTTTACGAACTCCACGCGATTAGTGCTCATGTCAGTTACATGATCTGGATGGCTTTCAGATGCAATGAAAAAAAAATCATCTTTCTCCACTCTGCGTTCAGTGAATGGATTGCTGAACATTGATTCGTGCTGGAATTTTAGAATTTCGCTCATTTTTTTCCATCATCAGCGTATGAAACTCTTGTGATTAATGATACAAATCTCTATGTAGTTCTCAACTTCGAATTTTACAATGGTGTTGAAATATTTGGAGTTTCCAGCATTAACATGTTGGTGAAAGGCTCTTGATCCAAGGAAAGAGTGTTAGCCCTACTTTCCCTGGATCAAACCTTATTGCCTTCCAGCCCCCTGGCACTATATAACTGGATTTAGTTAGTAGAGAGACGTCAGATGGGGCAATAGCTTTCTGGTACTGGTATTGGGACTGATAGTGATGCTGGTATTGATGCTGGTATTGGTGCTGGTATTGGTGCTGGTATTGATGCTGGTATTGGTGCTGGTATTGGTGCTGGTATTGGTGCTGGTATTGGGGCTGATATTGATGCTGGTATTGGTGCTGGTATTGGTGCTGGTATTGGTGCTGGTATTGGTGCTGATATTGGTGCTGGTATTGATGCTGGTATTGGTGCTGGTATTGGTGCTGGTATTGGTGCTGGTATTGGGGCTGATATTGATGCTGGTATTGGTGCTGGTATTTGTGCTGGTATTGGTGCTGGTATTGGTGCTGGTATTGGTGCTGGTATTGGTGCTGATATTGGTGCTGATATTGATGCTGGTATTGGTGCTGGTATTGGTGCTGGTATTGGTGCTGGTATTGGTTCTGATATTGGTGCTGATATTGATGCTGGTATTGGTGCTGGTATTGGTGCTGGTATTGGTGCTGATATTGGTGCTGATATTGATGCTGGTATTGGTGCTGGTATTGGTGCTGGTATTGGTGCTGGTATTGGTGCTGATATTGATGCTGGTATTGGTGCTGGTATTGGTGCTGGTATTGGTGCTGGTATTGGTGCTGGTATTGGTGCTGGTATTGGGGCTGATATTGATGCTGGTATTGGTGCTGGTATTGGTGCTGGTATTGGTGCTGGTATTGGGGCTGATATTGATGCTGGTATTGGTGCTGGTATTGGTGCTGGTATTGGTGTTGGTATTGGTGCTGGTATTGGTGCTGGTATTGATGGTGGTATTAGTGCTTGTGAAGGCTTACTCAGCCCTGTAACAACTTCAGACAGTATTACCCAGGCTGGCTCCTCCTCAGGAAAATTAATGTATAGAAAAAGAATAAAAACTGACAAACATAAACACTTTATTATTTAGAAAATATAAAATATAAAACACTTAAATATGAAATATTGATCCTACATTAAAGAAAATGAAAAATGAAAAAGATAAATGATAACTGAATTCAACGCTAATATAAATGTATATAGAACGTGGGTGTCTGGTGTTGGTGACACTGCGTGTTGTTGAAATCGTAGCCGTTGCTGATGATGTGGGGGGGGGAGTCGCAGGTGTTGATGACAACCCACCGGCTCGTTCTTCACAGATTTTCTAGCCGTCAATAATCCGTCCAGATGACAGGAAAGCAGGTTTTTTCCCACTGCAATGATGAGGGGTTATATCCTGCTACTTCATACAGGTGCACAGGTAATTAAATCCAAAAAGGGGAAGTCTCAGGACGTTAGTCCATCTCCATCAGTTCTACTCGTTGATTGGCAGGTGACCCTCTCTGTCATCCAAGCTGGAAAGATAGACACGTTATCCACTGCTTAAGAAATCACTCTCCATGATAAGTACAATACCTAAAAGATGTGTTGACTATTACAACAGTCAACTTAGAGCAAGACTGAAAGGACTAAGTTTATTATTGGTCAAAAGTGAAGCTTTCAACCAATAAATCCACTAGAATACAAGGCAGGCATGTACTTACAGTAGTGCTGGGAGCTGTGAGTCTAGTGATTACTGTTTGGACCGGAGCCCCACACGTCACCTTTCGGAGGGGGGGGGGAAGAAGGAGGGGAAGGGATAGCCGGAGCTTGACTTACCTTACCTTAACAAGTAGCCGGCAATGAAACTATTGTTACTATATCGCTACTCCTATCTATTGAACTTTTCCCTCACATTGCTGGTATTGGTACTGGTGCTGGGGCTGATATTGATGCTGGTACTGGTGCTGGTATTGGTGCTGGTACTGGTGCTGGTATTGGTGCTGGTGCTGCTGTTTCTTCCTGAGCCGCTGCTTGTGGTAATCGGTGGTGGTGCTGGTGGTGGTAGTAGTGGTGGTGGTGATGGTAGTGGTGGTGGTGGTAGTAGTAGTGGTGGTAATGGTGGTAGTGGTGTGATGGGGTTAGGGTGGTGATGGGGTTAGGGTGGTGAGGTGGTGGTGGTAGTAGTAGTGGTGATGATGGTAGTAGTGGTGGTGATGGGATTAGGGCGGTGAGGTGGTGGTGGTGCCGGTGTTGTTGCTGCTGATACTGCTGTTGTTAATGCAACTGTTGTTACTGTTGAGGCAGCTCCTAGTAGTGTTTCTGATGCGGGTGTAGCTGGTGC
>NC_091360.1:4925438-4930438 GCF_038502225.1 Cherax quadricarinatus | reverse complement strand
TATGTGGGAGGTGGGTGTGTGGGAGGTGGGTGTGTGGGAGGTGGGTGTGTGGGAGATCGGTATGTGGGAGGTGGGTGTGTGGGAGGTGGGTGTGTGGAAGGTGGGTGTGTGAGAGGTGGGTGTGTGGGAGGTCGGTATGTGGGAGGTGGGTGTGTGGGAGGTGGGTGTGTGGGAGGTCGGTATGTGGGAGGTGGGTGTGTGGGAGGTGGGTGTGTGGGAGGTGGGTGTGTGGGAGGTGGGTGTGTGGGAGTTGGGAGTGTGGGAGGGGCTCTTCCAGATGCTGGAGGGAAGAGTAAAGAAGACTGGACAAAGTGAAGAGAAACAGAGAAGCGGGAAAATTAAGAGACAAAAGGGAGAAGAGGAGAAATAAGAAAGGGAGGAGGAAGAGAGGGAAGACGAGGAGGAGAATGAAGACGAGCGATAGGAAAAGGAATATGAGGAGGTAGAGTGGACAGTAATTAGAAGATTTAAATGACAAGGATAAGAAAAAATGAGAAAGGCAGAGAGGTTAAATACAAGCGAGAAAGGAAAAGGCGAAAACTGAATCAGAGAAGGAAAGAAAAAGAGAAAAATACGGAAGAAAAGACACTAAGTGGCGAAGAGTAGAATTGAAGGAAATTGGAGAAGAGAGGGGATAAATAAGAGTGGAAGGAAAAAGGAAAATTAGAAAAGGAAAATAGAAGAAAATGGGTAGAGTTGCAAAACTGATAAAAACGAACAACATAAATGAAAAAAAGGGGAAGGAAGGGTAGAAGAAACTGAGTAAGAGAAAGAATGAGAAGAAAAAAGAGGAAAGAGAAGATGGGAGAGGCAGAGATTGTATTTACTCTCTCACTATATATACACTGAGTTATGCACATCTTAATATTTTTTTTTTTTTTTTTTTTTTTTTCAACAAGTCGGCCGTCTCCCACCGAGGCAGGGTGACCCAAAAAAGAAAGAAAACAATTTTCTTCTTATTCTTTTTAGTAATCTTTACAGGAAAAGGGGTTACTAGCCCATTGTTCCCGGCATTTTAGTTGACTTTTACAACACGCATGGCTTACGGAGGAAAGATTCTTATTCCACTTCCCCATGGATATAAAAGGAAAAGTAATAAGACCAAGAACTATTAAGATAAAATCAAAGAAAACTCAGATGAGTGTGTATAAATAAATGTGTACATGTATGTGTAGTGTGACCTAAGTGTAAGTAGAAGTAGCAAGACATGCCTGTAATCTTGCATATTTATGAGACAGACAAAAGACATCAGCAATCCTACCATCATGTAAAACAATCACAGGCTTTCGTTTTACACTCACTTGGCAGGACGGTAGTACCTCCCTGGATGGTTGCTGTCTACCAACCTACTACCTACATCTTAATATATATCTTAATATATATATCTTAATATATATACTTTATTACTATCACCACTATCACCACCACCACTATCACCACCACCACCACCATCACCACTATCACCACCACCACTATCACCACCACCACCACCATCACCACTATCACCACTATCACCACTATCACCACCACCACTATCACCACCACCACTATCACCACTATCACCACCACCACTATCACCATCAGCATTACCACAATCCCCTTACACTCCCACCACCGTCACAACACACCTCAACTGCTCACATCTCCCACAACCACTAACAAAATCCCCATTACCGCTCACTACCACCACCTACTATCACCACCAAATACTACCACCACTACCCACTAACACCAAACCCGCCATTCTCACTTCGGCAGTTACAACAACCAGAATCAATCACCACAAAGTCAACCAGAGTTAGAAACTATCCCAAGTACTGCTACCAGCACAACCACAACAACTGCTACCAGCATTACCACAATTACAGCTACCAGCACTGTCACAACTACAACTTCCAGCACTATCATAACTGTTGCTACCAGTAGTGATACAACTTCAATAACAACCAGCACTACTGCAACTACAGCTACTACTGCAGCTACAATTAATACTACTAGTACTACCATAACTACAGTTACTACTGCACCTACGATTACTACTACTAGTGCTACCACAACTAGAACTACTACTGCAACTACATTCACTACTACTAGTACTACCACAACTACAGCCGCTAATACCAGACCCTTCCCTTCTCTCCTCGTCATTCCAGGTTGCCTCGTAATATCAGATTTTATTTTAGATAGAAAGCAAAATAGTTTTTCGGACCCTAAATAGCCGCCTGCGAGCAGGTCGTAGTAGTGCTGGTAGTAGTGGTGGTAGTTGTGGTCACATTAGTGGTAGTGATAGTGGTGGTGGTGATGTTGGTGGTGATGTTGGTGGTGATGGTTATGGTGGTGGTGGTGATGGTTGTGGTGGTGGTGGTGGTGATGGTGGTGCTTCTCCGTGTATGTAGATTTTTCTCAAATCATGTTTCATTATGTGTAGAGCTTCACCTAGTTATGTTTCACTCTGTAGAGCCTTATCATGCTATCTTTATCTCGTGTCACTCTCTTTAGAACCGTATCATGCTATCTTTATCACGTATCACTCTCTTTAGAGCCTTATTATGCTATCTTTATTACGTTTCACTTTCTGTAGAGCCTTATCATGCAATTTTCATCATCCTTCACTCTCTATAGACACTAATGTCATGACTTGATAAGGTCTTACGCGTACCGAATCGGTCGCTGACCATTAAAAGATTCACGAACTATCTCTGAACAGAGAATGCGTTAAGAAAAACTCCAGCTGTTGCTCTCTATCTGACGGAGAAAGCCAAATCAGCCGAGTTTTCTGAGAGCGTATTTCTTCCCTGTATTATTTACATTACAAATGACAATACCTTCAACTGCTGCAACTGTGTGACATACGCTGAATAAAACGTAACATACCCTTAGCATGCCATAGGTAGCGTGGTAACCCCAACCAGTTCCTCTCACATGTGTGTGTGTGTGTGTGTGTGTGTGTGTGTGTACTCACCTAATTGTACTCACCTAATTGTGGTTGCAGGGGTCGAGACACAGCTCCTGGCCCCGCCTCTTCACTGATCGCTACTGGGTCCTCTATCCCTCTCTGCTTCCTGAGCTTTGTCATACTCATGTATGGTTCCTGCCTCCACTACTTCACTTGCTAGGCTATTCAACTTGCTGACGACTCTATGACTGAAGAAATACTTCCTAACGTCCCTGTGACTCGTCTGAGTCTTCAGCTTCCAGTTGTGACCCCTTGTCCCTGTGTCCCCTCTCCGGAACATCCTATCTCTGTCCACCTTGTCTATTCCCCGCAGTATCTTGTATGTCGTTATCATGTCTCCCCTGACCCTTCTGTCATCCAGTGTCGTCAGTCCGATTTCCCTTAACCTTTCTTCGTACGACATTCCCTTGAGCTCTGGGACTAGCCTTGTTGCAAACCTTTGTACTTTCTCTAACTTCTTGACGTGCTTGACCAGGTGTGGGTTCCAGACTGGTGCTGCATACTCCAGTATGGGCCTAACATACACAGTGTACAGTGTCTTGAACGATTCCTTATTAACGTATCGGAACGCTATTCTCAGGTTTGCCAGGCGCCCGTATGCTGCAGCGGTTATTTGGTTGATGTGTGCCTCCGGTGATATGCTCGGTGTTATGGTCACCCCAAGGTCTTTCTCTCTGAGTGAGGTCTGTAGTCTTTGTGTGTGTGTGTGTGTGTGTGTGTGTGTGTGTGTGTGTGTGTGTGTGTGTGTGTGTACTCACCTATTTGTACTCACCTATTTGTGGTTGCAGGGGTCGAGTCTTAGCTCCTGGCCCCGCCTCTTCACCGGTTGCTACTGGGCCCTCTCTCTCCCCGCTCCATGAGCTTTATCAAACCTCGTCTTAAAACTGTGTATGGTTCCTGCCTCCACTACGTCATTTTCTAGGTTATTCCACTGCCTTTCAACTCCATGACTGAAGAAATACTTTCTAATATCTCTCTGACTCATTTGTGTCTTCAATTTCCAATTGTGGCCTCTTGTTTCTGTGTCCCCTCCCTGGAACATCCTGTCTTTGTCCACCTTGTCTATTCCACGCAGTATTTTATATGTCGTTATCATGTCTCCCCTGACCCTCCTGTCCTCCAGTGTCGTCAGGCCGATTTCCCTTAATCTTTCTTCATAGGACATTCCCCTTAGCTCTGGAACTAACCTTGTGGCAAACCTTTGTACTTTCTCTAGTTTCTTGACGTGCTTTATCAAGTGCGGGTTCCAAACAGGTGCTGCATACTCCAGTATGGGCCTGACATACACAGTGTACAGTGTCTTGAACGATTCCTTACTAAGGTATCGGAATGCTGTTCTCAGGTTTGCCAGGCGCCCATATGCTGCAGCAGTTATCTGATTGATGTGTGCTTCCGGAGACATGCTCGGTGTTATACTCACCCCAAGATCTTTCTCCTTGAGTGAGATTTGCAGTCTTTGGCCACCTAGCCTATACTCTGTCTGTGGTCTTCTGTGCCCTTCCCCTATCTTCATGATTTTGCATTTGGCAGGATTAAATTCGAGAAGCCATTTGCTGGACCAGGTGTCCAGTCTGTCCAGGTCTCTTTGAAGTCCTGCCTGGTCCTCATCAGATTTAATTCTCCTCATTAACTTCACATCATCTGCAAACAGGAACACTTCTGAGTCTAACCCTTCCATCATGTTGTTCACATATACCAAAAATAGCACTGGTCCTAGGACCGACCCCTGTGGGACCCCGCTCGTCACAGGTGCCCACTGTGATACATCATTACGTACCATGACTCGTTGTTGCCTCCCTGTCAGGTATTCTCTGATCCATTGCAGTGCCCTTCCTGTTATATGCGCCTGATGCTCTAGATTCTGCACTAATCTTTTGTGAGGAACTGTGTCAAAAGCCTTCTTGCAGTCCAAGAAGATGCAATCAACCCACCCCTCTCTCTCGTGTCTTACTTCTGTTATTTTATCATAAAACTCCAGAAGGTTTGTGACACAGGATTTGCCTTCCGTGAATCCGTGCTGGTTGGCATTTATACTCTTGTTCCG